>NC_037681.1:43533089-43657906 GCF_003255815.1 Theropithecus gelada
TTCGGTGGAATGTTAATGATTTCAAAATGTGTAGGATATACCTAAAGCAGTGCTTACAGGGAAATGTATAGCTTTAGAAGCCTATCTCAGGAAATAGGAAACACATTAAAGCAATGATCTAAACCACAACCTTAAGAGGCTAAGAAATGGAGAGTAAATTAAACCCAGAGTAGGTACAAGAAATAAGATAATAAATAAGAGGACAAATGAATGCAATGGAAAGAGACAACCAATAAACACAATCAACAAAATCAGAAGTTGTTTTTTGGAAAAACTTAATAATGTTGATAATCTCCTTGGTTTGAATGATCAAGAAATAAAGGAGAAAGTGAATCACAAGTTGCCAGTGTCAGAAGTAAAATAAGGAAGATCTTCGATCCTATAGACAAATACAATAAAAGGAACAATTTTATGCCTCCAAATTTGACTTAGATAAAAGAGAAACATTTGTTGAAAGCTCAACCTAAAATGTACACAAGAAGAATTTTAAAATATAAACAGCCCTGTATCTATGAAACAAATTGATTTGTCATCAAAACTATGAATTTTATTAAACACTAAGGAGGAAGTAGTGTCAAACTTAATAGAAACACTTCCAGAAAATAAAGGAAGAGGGAACAGATCCCACCTTGCTTGATAAAGCCAGCATGACCCTGATATTAAAATCATTTGGCATCAGTTTTTACCATGTGCATTTTTCCAAGTGCTTTACCTAAATTAACCCTATCTAATCCTCACAATAGCCCTAAACTGTAAATATTTATTATTATCCCTATTTTACAGATGAGAAAACAGAGGCACAGAGAGGTATGAAACTCGCCCAAGGCTACACAGTTAGTAAGCAACGGGGCCACGAGACTAACACAAGCCGACTGTTTATCAAGTCTACTTCCTAAGCACAACACTATACTTCCTCCTTAATACTAAATTAGATCAAAACAGTGAGTGTGTGCGGCACAACGCTTGGGACACCATGAACTTATTAAAGAAACTGAACGTCCAGTAGGAAGCTAGAAATACAAAACTGAAGCTCAAACTGGACCTACACATTGCAGCCAAGGACCTGTAAGCATTCCACGTCAGTTCTTGAATATGAATTCATCTGACCCAGTGCATAGGTGTGTGCACACCCATGCACACTCATGTGTGCAAGAGTCCCAGTGAGGCAGTTTACAATTTGAAAATGCAAGCCTACCACACTGGATAAGGAAACGGAAGACAACTGTCCTTATCTCTCTCTCCAGCCCTCCCTGATCCCTGCAGTCCTCACCAATGCACTAAGAGACTTGTCACACGATAATGAAAAACTGAAATGTGACGGATTCAATTACAATTTATATTTTCACTTTACAATCAATTACCTTCCCCTTATTGGTGGAACATCATTAAGTGATGATACCAGCTCTGAGAGAAATCCTCTTGGGGAGGGGAGCAGCTGGCCCAGAGAGACTTGAACAGGGTTTTTAGTCTCCCAGGAATCTGGGGAGAGGGAAGAGAAGCACGGAACAGGAATAGTGGAAGGATTGACTTCCTGGGGCTGCTCAGGGGTGAGAAAAGAGGTGTTCTCTGCCTGTCTGTGCCCAGAAAGAAGGGGTTAGGGAATCCTCACCTTTCTCTGGACCCTCTTTGTGTACCTGTAGGGGTGTCCCTGGGATCTAAAATAAACAAGAAAGTTGAAGCTCCCACTTAGCATGTCACCCAGAGCAGCTGATCCTGAAGTTAAATATTTGCAAAGCGGGGGTGAGCAGGATAGACTTGCTGAGGACCCAGCAAGGGTGCACTAGGGCAGAGGCAGCCTCTTGTGTGCAACCTCTGCTAAGATCCTTCAAGAGGTTGGGGAAGGCTCCATGTGTGCTTGCTTCCCAGGTGGGCTTTGTAGAACTTAAGAGGCTCTCTGGGGTTCTGCCTCTTGGAAACAGCAGCAATAAGCCCTGCACAGATGGAGCAGCCTCCAGACAGCAGCCGCCTGGGAGGACGAAAATTGAAATCCCGGCTTTCCTTCAGGAAGATGGAAAGAAGGGAAGGAATCCCAATGCAGAGTTCTCCATCGCTCTCTCTCTCTCTCTCTCTCTCTCTCTCTCTGTCTTCTCCACAAGGGGGCACATAGTCTGAAGCATCTTCCCTTCTAACAACCCCCCAATTTTGCATTTTCAAGCATGCAAATCTGACTACATCACTTATACTTAAAACCTCTCATTACTATAAAATGAAGCCTAAATTATTTAGCATGGCATTTGAAGGGGATCAGAATATGCCACCCTGAAATATGCCCCTTTGGCATGTGGATTATTTTGAGTTGAAGACAATTGAGAACCAACAAACAGATGGAGGAAGTGTTCTCTGACCCCTAAATCTGCCTAAAAGCAGGGACAAATTTCCCTTTGTGAAGGTGACTTTCACCCTGCACTAGGAAGGGAGGGCAGAGTGACTCTTATCACCAGAGACGGGAGTCAATACCAGGAACAGTTTGCATAACAGACCTTACTAAAATAACCATTGTCTCCCATTAGTTCCCCCATGTATTTCCTAGTCACTTCCCCACAATTTATCATCACCTCAAAGCCCAAATTCTCTTTCCTTTGTTAAAATGGTATATAAACCCCCGAGTCTAACTGCCTCTTTGAGTTTTGCTGATTTTTTTCTGTGGACTCATGTTCACATAAATATTTATAAAAATTTTGTGCCTTTTCTCCTATTCATCTGTCCTTTGTCAGGCAAGCAGGTTCAGTAACTGAACCTAAGAGGGTAGAAGAAAAGTTTTTCCTCCTTGACACATTCAAAGTCCTTCTCAGTCTTACTTCTGTCTCACACACCTTCCAGGACTCCTAAACTTGACCCCATTCTATAACCACTAAGTACCTCCTGGAATTTACATTTTTTGCATTTCCCATCTTCTCCACTTGACCCAACTCTATTAAGCTTTTGAAGTTCCTTTAAATATTTCCCTCTCCTGAAGCCTTCCTTCAATGTCCCCAGGAGATTGATGCCTGCTTTACCTTGTTCTCAAGGCACTTTTATAATCCCACATCAGTATAATAATTATGGCATAATGAATGTTCGTTCCTTTGTTTATATCCTCTCTTCACAATGTTCACATTCTTTGTTTCATTAATTCCAAGTTGAAAAGTACACAGTAAAGAGAGAAAGCCTGAGAGCAGTAAGTTCTGCTTCTATCCAGTTGTTTGCTCAGACAAATTGCTTATCAATTCAGCACCTCAGTTTCATCATCTCTAAAATGGGATTGCTATAAACTGTCTCTTTGGTTGTAGCTGCATGAAATGAGTTGCTGCATGAAAATCACTTGGCTCAAATCCTGACACACAGTAAGTGTTTAACAAATGCTGGTTATTAGCTATTTGATTTTTTGTTTACTTGGAATTTCATGAAAGTGTCCATTAAATCTTAATGATCTTTGTACCCAACGTCAAAAAGGCTATCGCAGAGCTTGGTGTTTCATAAGCTCTCAAAAGAAAAACAAGATGTGTACCGAATGAATGAGCAGACACTATGTACAGACATTGTGAAAACAGTCACTGCTGGTATTCGGAACTGCAAATACATAGTTTTGTGTAACATTTCAACTGCTGATCCTGTCAAATGTGCTTACATGGAAGTATTGTGAAAACATTTTAAGGGCTGATACTGTCAAATGCATTGAGGAACCACTGTGAATGTTGACATTGTCAAATGGGGTGTCAAACATGGTTATATGAAAACAATGTAACAGCAGCGTATGTGACATATAGATTTATATTAAAGATATTGTACCAAAGAGCAAGGTTAAAGCACAGCACAGTCCTAGTAAAATTCAAAGTCCTACCTTTCAGCTCATTGTGTTAAAACTACGATGGATCCAGAAATCAGGCACATGTTCATTCTTTTCAAAATATTATGCTGTTCTTGGCGGGGGGGAGGGGTGTAAAATTTAGAATTAAGGCTCCTAACTTAAGATTTGCCTAGGAGGAGTGGCAAAGGCATCCCTCCTGCCCCACAGTGAGGCTTCTGCACACCTTTTAGTCTAACTTCATGGAGCTGGGGACTGCTGTGTAAGCAATGAGGCAGGATGGCCCAAGTGCTCAGATGGCAATCTGGGTCTTTGGTCATAAAGGCTGGAGTCTGCCATTACTCGGGCAAGCCCCAGTAAGGGTCAGCAATGAGATGCCCTCTGTCCCTTTGCATACAGGTTCTGACCTGGCAGTGATGGTAGGGTTCCTGTAGGATGGCCTGGATGACATAACTCAACCCATGCCTCACCCAGAGCTCCACTGTGATGCCATCCTAATTTCCAGGACCCTGGAATTGGCTTTCACACATTATATTATTCTCTCTTTCTCAAAGGTAGCCATTGTTTTCCAGCTCAAAATCAAAATAAACACAAAAGGCAAAAAAATATCCTTTTCCTCACATTGCATTAACTTGTCCATTGTGTCCAGGAGAGAAAAATTGTAGTTCTCTTTTACATCTACTGGTCACATCATATCTGAAATCAAGCATTCAGGTTAGGGAAGGGAATCAAAGAATTACCTAAAATTTTTGGCATCAAGAATCACAAAATGTTTTCCTCTGTTTATATCCTCTGTTTACAATGTTGACATTCTCTGTTTCATTAATTCTAAGTCGGGGAATTAACTCGTAGAAAATTATCCCTGATGTGGTAAAGATGTCTGTCCAGAGATTTTCATCAGAGCATCATTAAAAATAGGAAAAAAGTTATAGGAGCTGGACATAACAAATATGTAACAATGATAGATTAGGTGAATGAAGAACAAATGGTGTAATGTGATATAGTGTGCATCTAATGAAATGGAGTTTGAAAAAAGGTCTTGATATCAGAAAATATTTATAACATCAGGAAAACCAGGAACACAAATTTTACACAAAATGAGTATGCTCGTGTATTTATATCTGCGATATAAAACAGTACAATGGTCCTACCTGGGTATTGTCATTATGTAAGATTTTTAGGGTCTCTTCCATGTGTTTTCTATATTTTCTAAGTTTTCTACAACGTTTCTTCTTGATGCTAATATGCATCCTTGCAAACAATTTGTGCATGTAATGCAGTGTTTCTTTTTTCTCCCTCCCACCCCAATTACTATTAAATTGATGGTGTGTCTTAAGTCAATTGCATTAGTTTGCTAGAGCAACTGATATGATGAAGTACAACAAACTGGGTGGTTTAGACAACAGAAGTTAGAAGCTGGAGGTTGAAGATCAAGATGTGGGCAGGGCTGTTTTTTCCTGAGGCCTCACTCATTGACTTGTAGCTGCCTCTTCACGTAGCCTTTCCTCTGTGCATGCACATCCATGGGGTCCCTTCCTCTTACAAAGACACCAGTCCTGTTGGATCAGAGCCCCACCCTGATGACCTTGCCTCAACTTAATTACCTCTTTAAAGTCCAATCTCTAAATACTGTCATGTTAGGGGCTAGGGTTTCAATGTATGAACTGGGGGGAAACACAATTCTGTCCATAATATCAATGGGGTCTTAGAATCAAGAAAATGCAGCATAACTTTCACAATCCATGAAAAGAATGAGCATTTATTGAAGGAAGCAAGAGCCATCAACACACCTCCTCCTATGGTTGGGATGCTATGGCAGTCAGTCTGACCCATTGCTGACCATTGCAGAGGTCAGGACAAACCATTAGGTGAGAGGTTAGACCCAGAATCCCTCTTCATCGACACGCCTCCCCCAGTTCCCCAGTTCAAAAATGATTCCACCATATTCTTCTCTATCATCTCAACAATAACGTGACCCGCCTTCTGTATACCCACTCTGACAACGCTCACACAACACTCAGGGCCCACATTTTGGCCCAGACCATAATGAGTCTTGTATTATAATTTAACCCTTACTGAATACATCTTTTATCTTTAACCACACAGTGAAATTCTCCTAGCTCACTCCTATTCCTCCCCAACCAGCTGCTAATTTGGAAAACATTCTTTAATTATTCCTCATCCCAAAGCAAGTCTAGGATAGGTGCTCCCTTCCGAGCTCTCAGGGCCACTGTCAGTTTTGCTTTACCCATTTATTGGTCTATCAACCTTACACATATGCATGTGCACTCACATGCAAACACAAACACACACACACACAAACACATACACACACAAACACACACACAAACACAAACACACACACATACACATGGTGTGAGCTCCTCAGTGCTAGAAATTCTGTCTTAGCCAACTGTCCACCTTCATGGCCCAATACAGTCACTTATTAGCTATGTGTCCTTGGGCAAATTACTTAATACTTAACCTCTATGCCTCAGTTTCCTTCTCTGTAAATAGGGACGATGCCATTATCTACCTCATAGGACTGCTGTGAAAGCTAAATGAGATGGTGAAATTGAGAAAGTGCTGGCTCAGAGTCAGTGCTCAAACGTGACTGATGACGATTATGACGGCAATGGTGCCATACTCAGAGCATGTCAAAAGGAGGGAAGGAAGCTTCATCCCAGCAAGAGGAAAGCAGTCTCCACCTTTTCCCTCTTCTGTGAGACCTACCACAGATCTATGTACTGGAGTGATTTCTCAAACAGGATTTAAAGTAAATGAATGATTTGGGCTTCATCCTACCTGGGGACCTTGGGTTTTGTAATGACAAACAGCAGGTGGGCTCTTAAGAGTTTAACCATCATTGATCATGTCTGGGAAGAAGGGATGGATAAATGTCCTGTATTCGAAATGGAAAGTCAATCCTGTTCAACCCCAAATATTTGAACCTAAATAGTTCCTTCACAGCTCCTTGTCCTGATCAATGAGTGGCCTGCAAATATCCAAGCATTTCCTTATTCTGTGCAGTGCACTCTGTCTATGAGAGGCCATCATGGGGCACCCCATCCACACCTCCAGGAACATCCCTGTCCCACTGTGCGTGGCATAAGTCAGGACCACGGCAGGAAAGTGCTACCAGCGGCAACAAAAGCCACCTAATCTGACGCTGAAACTTCACCTCTGAGAATGTATCCTCATAACATTATTGAAAAGGAGGAGGCTCCACGTGTGTGAAGATATTCATCGCACTAGCATCTATAATTTTGAAGATCCTAATAACCATACAATAAAAGTTCAGTGTGCCCTAGAATTTACAATAGAATATTCTATCATTATGAAGAGAAGTAACTGGAAGTCTGCACTTACAGTTAGAGGAGAGACCAAAATTGTGTCTGCACTATGATTACAGTCATGTGAAAATATGTATTCTGTGGCCAAAACACAAAGTATGCCAAGTATCCAGTTAGTCTCTTAGGAAGGAAGGGAATTGGGGGACTAGGAATGTGTCTTCCAACATTAAAAAAGAAAACTCCTCAATGTTTTTATAGGAAGGTGTATAGGCTAAGATGTGCTTCACAGGTGTTCCCAGATGTTTGGGAGTGCTACCTAACACAAGGCGGTTTGCACTTGGGCAGCCCCTGTTGACTGTCACTGTTCTAAATATTCCATAAAATCCCCAGGCAAAAAGTGCTTCCCAGGAACATTATCCTGCGTGGATGGGACTCCTGTCACTGGTGGCTGCCTGTTCCTTCTTCAGAGTTTTCCCAATTTTAAGAGACTTCTGAAATCTTTCCTTTTATTTCCTCCTTGTTTTGTATACTTGAATTGTTAATTTCACTAATCAATCGGTGCTCACTGAATGTTTTTGAAGAGCTTCTACACTTGTTTCTATAACTTGGGTGACATTCAATTCTGCACTCCAATGGGACACACTCCAAGGGTTCAATGCCACCCCCTCAAACAAGGCACCCCAAGAAGCACTGCCAGGGTCTGTCAGTTCACTCACAGTCCAGGTCAGAGCAGGGCTGGCTGGAGCCCTAATATTTTTTAGATTATGGTTCCATTTCAATAGTGTTCTAAAATGTGTCTCAACACAGTGGGATATAAACACGAGTTTTTTTCAATTCACTGCCTTTAATCAAGCCTCATCTAATCACCCATTCCCATCTCTTAATAGCACCTTCATCAAATTTCATAACTTTCTGATCACTTTAGGTTATTAAAAGTCAGATATGTTTAAAACTTCAATCTCAAATTTAATTTAAATCCTTCTGCTCCCCTCCCCCAACCCCCAGCAAGGCTAACAGGGACCCTGACTGCTTGGAGTGGGGAACTCTGGACCCTTAGGCCTCCCAACCCTTCAAGGGAGCTCGGGGTGGAAAGAGCATGGAACAGGAATGCAAGCTTGGTAGTTAACTCTGCTGTTGGCCTCAACTCCCACCAACAAACCCCCATCTGGGGCTCCTCCCCTCCCCTGCACACTCCTCTGAGATGGGAGGTCCAACTCCAGCTCTTACCTCTCCATGTACCTTGGCACACTGCAGTCTCCTACTGCTGGGGCCCACCACCCACACAATAGCAGGTGCCAAAACAGGCAGGGCATCTCAAGCCCACCCACCTTCCACATTGTCCACTGGACCTGTGGAAAACTCATGTCCTCTTAAAACACTAAAATGCAGACACGCAGGCTTGTCTCTGTTCACCCTGTGTTCATGCTGTCCTCTCTCCCTCCTTGTCTCTCCTCCTGCTCTTCCAAGCATAGGGCCAGATCCAGGTTGGTGATCTAAGCAGACATTTAATTCACAAGTGAGAATATGAGCTGCTTCTTCTAGTTATAGGCACCCTCAATTCTCTTGAGCCCCTCCCTTGACTTGGGGGATTAGAGGTGAATGGAAGGGTGAGAGGTTCACCTCTCGTAATGAACCCCATGCTGCAACAACTGTAGCTCACACTTTCTCTCCCCTTCAATCCCTTCTCATGTACACACTGGGAGGGGCCTGGGGGCAGAGCTGGTGGCAGCAAGGCTAGTGCTGCACTCAAGTGCTGGCAGTTCCCTCCAGTTTGCACAGGACTCATCATCTCTTTGTCCTCAGTTTCAGCCCCAGTGACCAATTCTAGATCAACAGGAAAATCCACTCAAGTTCCTATTTCAGATGTGAGTTTAGATGTGGGTCCAAATTGGCCATCTATTTCTTTTGAGCTTAGTTCACATTTGAGAAAAGGGTAAAATCAGGTTTCACCTGGCTCTGGCTTTAGTTAAAGAGTGAAGATCAAAGACCGGCTAAACGTAAAACAGGGCTAAGCTGAGCCAGCTGGAAGGCCCAGCTGCAGAGGGTGGGTACTGCATGGGTCGGGTGGGGAGTGAGGGAAGCACCAGAAGAGCTCCCGTCCGTGGACCCACCCGGCATGTGGACACACTAAGAGATCTCCAGGGAGCCATAGAGCCTCCATCCTCAGGCACTCCCTGCTGACTCACAGCTGATGTCATTCCACTGTTCACCTCTTTGGACTTCAACATCTGTAAAATGGGAAAAAACATATCTTCCTCAACAGGATGCCAGAGAACTTCACAAGACGATACTGTATGTGTGGCACATAGGACCATGTTTAGCACATAGAGGGCACAATGAATTCCCAACCCACCGTACCCCCCAGAGAGACCACATGAGCAGGAGGTACATGGTCCCTCTGCCTTCATACCTCTCAATGGTTCAGCCACGTCTCAGCAGTGCCACTACACCAGGCCCACTGCAACAGCCTCCACTCTGAATCCCTGTTTCCACCCTTGCTCCCCACCATCTATTAGAATGAGCCTAATGAAAGGTAAGCCAGATCATGACACTCCTTCACACAAAACCCTGAAATGGTTCCTGTCCTCCTCAGAGTGAACGCCAAAGTCCTCACAGCACCAGCAAGGCCCACATCTTCTGTCCCCTATTGCTGTCTTGTCCTATGACTCCTCCTTCCCTTTCTCCATCACACAGTCCACTTCAGATGCAGCAGACCTGTTCCTGCCTCAGGGCCTTTGACTGAATCATCCTTCTGCCTGCAATGTTTTTTCTCCCAGTATTTACTGTGCCATCCCTTACTTCTTTCCAGTCCTGCCTCAGATGTCACCTTCCGGTGCAGCCATCCCTGACCACCCTGTTTATAATTGCATCATTCCCCCACCTGCCCCATGACATGCCCCATCCTGTTCCCATTTTATCTTCTCCATACCATTTTTTCCTTCTAACATACCACATAACTTACTAATTTATTTTCTTGCCTGTCTTCCCCTTTCCACACACATACATTAGCATGTCAGTTCCATGAGGGCAAGATTTTGTATCAGTGTCACTCACTGCTGTGTTCCTAGCATCTAGGGCAGTGCCTGGCATATAGTAGGTGCTTAGTAAACATCTGTTGAATGGAGGGCTGAATGAATACCAGGACATGAGTACTCATAAGCCGGAAGTGTAAGACCCAGTTAACTGCTCAAAACACCAGATCCAGTCTCTCCGCAGCTTAGGATGATGCTGAGAATGAATCAGAGGAAGGATGAAGTCAGTTTGGAAGAGAATCTCTGGGCTGAGTAATTGTTCTCCACCCCTGCCTCATCTCAATTTAGACTCAACGCTGAAAATTCATTCTGAAAACATCCTCTTTAGTCACTCAATCACTTATTTCCTCTGAACGCCAACTTGTCTGGGGACCAAAGTCCACAGCTCTTGCAAATAGAAGCTGTGCCAAGCAGAAGCAAAAGTTAAATGATTCTTTAACCATTTTGACTTCAAAGAACAAACGTGCTGCCTCAAAGCCTCCCAGCTACTCCCTGGGCTCTCTCAGGTACCTGCCCTCTCAGACACTTTTGGCCCAGAACATCGACTCACCACTTGGATTGAAGGGACACAACGCTTTTGTATAGGTGAGTCTCTTCTCCTCATGTAAACTGCAAGCAAAGCAACAGTTAGGTGCAAGACTATGATTAACTGCCAAGTGCTTGCTCCATCTAAAGGCATTTAAACTAAAATAAATAAGTAAATTGCACCGTTCAAGTCAAACAAAACACTCTCTACACCTGCAAACTGCCAGTCTTGATTGCAAGCTTAGCCCCTACAGCAATGTGGAAATATAGCAGGCACTACGTAAATACCTCCTGACTGTTGACTGACTCTCTTGGTATAAAGTACTCACTCAGGTCATGGAAAGCAGCCTAGACCAGTATTAAAAATACCTAATTCAGGAAGAGATTCTCCCATTTCATAGACACAGTGTGTGGAATGTTTGTTTCCCACTCCTCTTTCCCCTGGTCCCTAATCCAGAGTGTCTGTGGGATATCTGTGAACTCACTAGTCAGCAGACAGAGCATGAGGATGTGTCTGTATATATGCAGGCAATGCTGAGCACAAGAATGTAGAGGAGATAACTGGGGGTAGGGAAGGAAGAGTCAGCTATTCTCATTCTAGTGGAACCTCTATCCTAGGTTGAGTTTTTAATTGGTGTTCAAAGCCCTTCCATCAAGTACATACAGTCCATGCTTACCAGTCACACATGTGGGTACTGACCCACACACCCCCACATGCCTCTCTGACCAGGCTTCCTTCATTCCTTTCCTAAATTCACTTTGGCTTAACCTACTCAGTAGCCTTTAGAAATCCTCAGGACATTTGTGGTGTTAAAACAAGTGTATTTCCATTTTATTGCACCTGTATTTCTTGTAAAGAGCAATTTCATTTTGTGTCTCCATTGTATTCAATCTGACTTTTGCACTCTGAAACTTCTTCAAACAAAGCTCTACTTATGAAGCAGGAAACACAGCTGACAGCCTCCTGATCACCCAGTATTTTTTTTTTTTTTTTTCAGAATGAGAAAATCCACACAAGGCTCAGCCTAAAGCAGGCCAGCCCAGTAGCAGCTTCAGCCCAGTGAAGGGAAGAAACAGCAGCCTCCACCAGTTGTAAGAAAAGTTTTAAAGGCTGTAGGAGGCATTACCCCCTCTCCAACTCCTCATCTCCCCACAGCACAGAGAGGAGACTCAGGAGCTGGAGAGTGAATGAGTGAACACTAGATTATTACGACAACCTCTTCAATCATCTTTTGATTCTAATCTTACTTCCATTCAAATCATTCTCCACGTTATTTCCAGAGGGATCTTCCATGTTACTCTTGTCCTTAAAGTTATTCAGTGCCCTCAGGGTCAATCCAGTCTTCTCAGCCTGGGCTTTCCTCACATAGGGGCCAAATATTTCTGTAGTTCATCTCTCACACTTACTCCTTCACCCTACCATCCACCCATCCAGCCAAATCCACCTTCTTTCATTTGGGGCATAAACCATCTTCCCTGTCACCCTTGGCCCTGTGGCCCTGTGCCTAGAACATTCTTCCCTCCCCCACTCCACCCCTTTTTTGGTCAGTCTTATCCTTGGTTGAATGAAGACACAGGTAGGATAAGTGATGGGCTCAAGTAGACATGTCTGGTCTGGAAGTTCAGGAGAAATATGTCTGTTCCAGGTTGGCCTTGGGGAGTCACCATGTAGCCCCTGAGGCTTTCAGCTCATGATTGAAAAAGCTGTTCCTGCCAGTGGGCAGAGGACTCTCAGAGGGACCTCCATGGCCTAAAGGATGTCCCAAGAGAGTACACAGCAATGATGTGCCCAAGAGGTGCAGGATCCCAGAGCTAAGCAGCTGCCCCCATTTCTTCTCCAGCTCCCACTGATTTCCATGTCAGAAATAGCCAGCATCATTCCTCAAGCAAACCTGCTCTTCCTTTCTCTAAGTAGCTACACCCCACTGGAGTCTGTGAATGGTAGGTTCTATCTACAGGACCACAGTACTTAGGGCAAAGCTTCTAACAGCCCCATTAGCAGCAGCTACTAGCTTGGACAGAACTCACAAAATCATTTCATGTGTGCTGGGTGTTCCACCTGCAGGTCACAGAATATTCAGAACACTAGAATCAAAATAAAGCCCATTGGAGAAGAACATCCCAGGGTCTGGAGAGAAACAGCTCAGATCACTGGCGAAAGAAAAGCTTCCCACACATGTGCTTTCACCATGTCCAAGGAACAGAGGCCTGAGGAAGCCCTTGGGGATCTGCAGAAGACATACTCAGATTGCCTGGGGAGTTGCTTTACATGACAGTTAGGAGATGGGAATCAGTTCAGAACAGAGAGAAAGTCTACTTCATTTTATCCGGAGTTGCAGTGCAGCAAATGGTTTATAACAAGAAATGGAAAGAACAAAGATATTCCTTAAATAGTTCTTCTAAGTTTCAGAGCTGATACAAACAAAGCTATTGTGGGTTGAATTGCACCCCACCTCCCCAAAATTCATATGTTGAAGGCTGAACCCCCCCCCAGTACCCCAGAATGAGATCATATTTGGAAATAGAGTCATCGAAGATATCACAGTTAAGATGAGCTCATTAGGGTGCACCCTAACTCAATATGACTGGTGCCCTTATAGAAAGGAGAAATTTAGACAAAGAGCCACAGACAGAGAACTCCACGTGAGAATGAAGGCAGCCATCTGGGTGATGCTCTTACAAGTCAAGGAATGCCAAAGATTGCCAGCAAACAGCCAGGACCTAGGGAAGGCACCTGGAACAGATTCTTCTTCACAGCCGTTCAAAGGGACCAATCTTGACACTGGACTCCTGGACTACAGAATTGCAAGACAATAAATTCCTGACGTATAAGCCACCCAGCTTGTGGTAATTTGTTATGACAGCCCCAGGAAACTAATACAAAATGCAAGCAACATAACCAGAAAATATTTTATTCCTCAGTGCCCATCTCGAGCACAGTGAAACCACCTTTAAAGCCTCTGTGCCAATGCCACTCCATTGGGTATTGAAGTCTTCCCAAACGTGCAGTAGAGATCACATGTGTTGCCTTACCCCATACCGTCTTGGCATCTCCCTGGTAGTCTCTGTGATGGAGAGACAGAGGAATAGAGTTGTCATGAGTGCAGGATTTGAAACCAAACAGACCTGTCTTTAAATCCCTTTCTGACCACTTAGTGCCCATCTGGCCACTGTTTCTCATCAGTGAAATAGAGCAAACAGCAATGCACATGAGACAATGCATGGAAGGGGCATGTGGTGAGCACTCCCTAAATGGAAGCTAGTGCGATGTTGGCTTAATCACGAAGGGTCAAAGAAAATGAAGTTAAATTAGGGGCCATCCCTTAAATCAGCTAAGCCCTTAAAGGAAAAGAAGATCCAAAACTGCAAGAAATGCGGGTTACTGCTGCAGCCCAAGGGGCTCCTCAGCAGCGTGTGCTGGCCTAGCAGAAGGTCCAGCCTGAGAGCAAGGAGAAAGTGTGAGCAGATGGTAGCCTTCAGTGGCAGAGCCTGGACGGAGGAACCACATGCGTAGGAAGAAGGAACGGGGGAGCTGGAGGTCAGAGTGGTACAGCGCGTGTCTGACAAGCAGTACCACCAGGAATAGCAGCCGTCACTTGAAGGTTGATGGGCCTTTCCCCTAAATGAGAGGATACAGAATCCCCACCCTGCAGGACAGACCACAGCAGCCTGCTGCCCACCTGCCAGAGTAGAGAAAAGACGAGAATTTAGGTCACGCCAAGTCAGGAGTGAGGCTGCCTGGAAGTCACTGATAGGAAGTACGCAAGTCTTAGCAAAATCTAGGGATGTCTAGCATCACGCTAAGAAAATCCACCTTCAGGGCAACTCTATGTAGTGCTATGCTGGTAAATGTTTAACAACTGGCTCCAGGGGACATTGCCAATTATTATGGTGTAAATATTCTCACCATGACCAATTGGAAGCTATCAAGAACATATCAATGAGTTCACCAAATTCCTGAGACTTTAATTGGTTCTTGTGAGCTTAGGAGCTGGCTGCAACCTATGCTGAATGCTAAGTGACAAGTGCTACTCAATTTGCCTTCCACACCTGCCCTCTCTACCCATGGCAGGCTAACAGCAGCATTTCCCTGTGCTCAGGGCTTGGCCTGGTTTGGTACCTGTACATGCTAACAAACAACTGCCCTCTTTCCACTCCCAGGTAACTTGGTAGCTTGGGAGTAAGGGACAGAGCCACTTCAGGTATGAAACCGGGTCCCAGTCCTCACCCCATGGGTGAGGAGCCACTTCCCCGGGCACATGCCTCAGAGAAAGCCTTGCTCAATGCGGGAGTAGGCAGGCTCTCCCGGGATGTGTTATGAGAGCTGGGCAAGAGGACTCCTGCTTCAGCCCCTCTCCTGCATCCTTCCAGCCAGTTCTGAGGATGCGACATGCTTGCCAGCTCCTTTTCGCACTGGGTTTCCCCAGGAGGGGGTCAGCGTTTTCCAGCCACTCTTTATTCATTACCAAACCTAGATGTGCGTGAACCTCCACACTGATTACAGCTTGGAAGCTGGCTTCTCTCAGGGGTTAATGAAAAACCTGCAGAGCTGGGTTTCTGGACCCAATAGGTCACGCTGCATGGGACCATCCACACTTGATATTTTCCTTCTTGGGTAAAACTCATCCTCAGCTTACCTCTGCCTGCAGGCTGCTTAGATGGCAGTTCAGTGGATTTACACTGAAATGTTCTTTTCTTCTCAGGTAATTAGGTCCAGAGGAAAATGTGATCGCCTGCCAGCCTGCCCAGACAGTGGGAGAGGTAAGCCTTCAGCTCTGCCCGCCTTGGTGAACTCGTGGCTGCCTGCAGCCCACCCACCGGTTGGCACTCATCAGCTGTGCAGGGGGCCCTGACCTGGGTTAGGGAAGCGTCTGCGCCCTGCGTTAACCAAAGTGCTGAAGACTCCACCAGGCAGGGGCCCAGCACTGGGAGACTGAGATTCTAATCTGTCCCCCCACTAACTCACTAGAACCTAAGGGGAGTCAACCGAGCCCTCTGGGCTTCCACGTCTTCATTGGTACAAAGATTCCTCCTTGACTCTCGTACAAAATTATTAGGAGGCACGCATGGCATAAAGGATGTAAAGGTGCATTGGAGATGATTTACAATCAGCATTCCTTAAGATGTTGTTTACAAAGGCAAAGTAACGCTGGGAATTTGCTGGAGGCAAAAATGGAGTTTTATCTGAAATGCTTTATTGATCATCCAACCATTGCTGACCTCAGTAAATCCCCAGCCTGTTTAGAGACAGTCAAGACACTGAGATAGCAAACACTTCCCCAAGTGCATCTCCCAGCTCAGTAATACTGAGAGGACTACTACAAATACCACTGAGTGCCTGACACACCCAGATGGGAAAATGGTAGTGAATAAAAAGGGGCCCTGCTGCAACATCTGAGTGATTCCTTCCTCCCCAGCACCCAGTCCCATCCTCCGCTCAACCACTAAAACAGAAAAGGCCAATCTAAAGTCTCGCAAGTGGAGGAACAGGCTGAACTAAGCACATAAGAGTTCTTTAAGGGGAGACAGGGGGTGCTTTACTCTCTTACTCCAGGAGTGAACTTAACCAGGACCACAAGCCTGATGCCTTCACGCTAGAAGGAGTAGCAGCCAAGCAAAGGTTGCTGCATGGCTCCCACCGACACTGTCCAGTGCAGAGCCAGACTCCCGCCCTGCTGAGGCCAGTTGTCCACCCAGTGTCCAGGCCTAGTGAGGACATTTGCATAGCGAGGACATCTCCTATGTGCACAGCCAGAAGCAACTGCCAAGCCTGTGGACAGCTGAGACCTCAGAGAACCATTATCCAACCCCACCCCGGATGTCCGCTTGGATTTTCCTTTAGCTGAATGACACGACAGCTTTGTCTTGTAGCTGGGCACCCACTGGATCCCAGAAAGTCTCCACAAATCAGAGGGAAAATTGTTTTGAAGCAAAAAGTCTTTTCTACATAACAGTGCTCAGGCAGATGGCAATGATTTATTCTAATTAATAAAAAGAATAGGTAACCTTCCAGAGCATGTACTATGGGAAGACACTGTTTTCAGTGTTTTATTGACTTGAACTCATCTATCCATCATTACAACCCTATGGGGTGACTACTCTTACTATTCCAGTTTATAGATGAAGAAACAGGTAAGGCCGGGAGCAGTAGCTCACACCTGTAATCCCAGCACTTTGGGAGGCCAAGGCATGTGGATCACCTGAGGTTAGGAGTTCAAGACAACTCTGGCCAACATGGCAAAACCCATCTCCACAAAAAATACAAAAAAAAAAAAAAATAGCCAGGCATGTTGGTGGGTGCCTGTAATCCCAGCTACTCTGGAGACTGAGGGTTCAATTGCTTGAACCCAGGAGGCAGAAGTTGCAGTGAACCAAGATCATGCTATTGCACTTCAGCCAGGGCTACAGGGCAAGACTCAGTCACCATTATACCTTATGAAAAGGCAATGCAAAGCATGAGTAGTTAGCAAGCCACCTCTGTCACAGTTTGGGAGCTGGGATTCAAACCCAGGCAGCCTGTGTACCATTATGCTACCTGATCCGGGTTCAAGGGCTGCTGAGGAGGCAGTCACTGGGCTCAGGAGGAACTGGGAATCAGGCCAGGGTAGAGATTGGGAGAGGGAGGTGGCAGTTGTCTCTCACATGCCCAGCACTAAGCAGTCTTTCTCAAGAATTTCTTCCACATGAGATCCAAAATCCCACCCCATTAGCATGATGACACTCTTGGTCATAGCTCAGCATTATTTAGGAGTTCCTACAGTTGCCCATACTCCTGGGAGAGACAAGACTCCAAATCATTGTTACTTTATAATTTCCCTGAGTGAATTTATCAAATGCTTTTCCAGAGCGAACCACCGGATGAGTTCACATTCCAGTGGGAATTGGAGAGTGTCTGGAAGACTCTGAAAGTGCTGTGGGTAGCAGGGATCAGGGGAATACAAATCAAGGAACAAGCCCAGTGTGTCTGGGATTGGCAAGCAGCCCAGTGTACATAAGCAGGGAAGGCTTCACCCCTGGGGGTGTGGTGGTTTTAAAATATGTCTACAAATTCTTCAATACTTCTGCCTTCAAAAAGTGGAGGTCAACTGCTCTTCTCTTGAGTATGAGCTGAGCTTAGTGCCTTCATCTAGTGAGTATGATGAGGCAGATGTGACAGGGTATGACTGCAGAGACTACGTTATAAAGGTTGCTGAGGCATCTTCCTTGTTTTTGCTCACTCTCTCTTACATTACTTGCTCTCAGGAGGTTAGCTGCCACGTTGTAAGGAAGCCCAAGCTGCTTATGGAGAAGCCTACATGGTGAGGACAAGAGGGCTCCCCCAGCAGTTATGTCAGGAGCCACCTTAGAAACAAATCCTCCAGGCCCAGGCAAGCTTTCAGATTACACAGTTATCTCTGGCAACATCCTGACTGCAACCACATGCCTGACCTGGAGCCAGAGCAACCCACAAAGCCACTCTTGAATTCCTGACCCACAGGAACTATAAGAATAAATCATTGTTGTTTTAAGCCACTGTGTTTTGGGGTAATGCACTTTGCCACTACAGATAATTAATATGGGAGTAGGAGGAAATCTGGTAGAAGCAGCACGTTCCCACACATGGAGGGCTTTCAACACCAATAAGCCGGCTTTGGTCTTCATGTCTTATAAAGGAGTCAAGGAACATTTCAAGACATGAAATGAAGTAGGGAAAAGAAACAAGGACGCATTCCTCTTGGCCACGGAGAAGAATAAAATGCATACTTCTGATGTCTCAAAACCTTTCTTTAGCCCAGTGGTTCTCAGCTAGGGTTGAATTTTGCCCCCGAGGGACATTTATCAATGTCTGGAGACATTTCTGATAGTTATAACTGGGGCAGGACGGGTCACACTACTGTCATCTGGTGCAAAGAGGCCAGGGAGACTGCTAAGCATCCTACAGCACACAGGTCAGTCCTGCAAAAAGACAACCATTTGGCCCAAAGTGTCAGTAGTCCCAAGACCGAGAAACCCTGGTCTAGCCTTGCCTTGAACCACTGTCTGCCTTGAAACATCTGAGGATGTGAGCTTCTCCAGAGTTGCAGTCACCATTTTGACTCTTATATGGGAACACTTACCAATTTTGAAAACTCAGAGGAGGAAAATAAATCCATGTTCAAGCAGGAAGACCTTGCCCAGTTTCAAGGAGTCGAAGACATGGCTGTGGGCATAGACTAACCTCTCCCATGGATTTTCAGAGCCAAGAAGCCAGAGTAAGGTAGATTAAGCCATGGTAACACATTAATTCTGAAATCTCAGTGCCTTGAAACAAAAGGATTTATTTCTCATTAGCATCACAGTCCAGTGAAATCACAGGAGTCTCTCCTCCAAGCAGTGACTCAGTTTCCAAAGGTTGCTTCCATCTGTGGTGCTTTCGTCCTTTCTCTTTGGTATCCTCCCCTGGCAGATAGTGGAAAGAGAGAGAAAGGAGGACCATGCTAGGGAGATGTTATGGCCAGTCCTGCAAATGCCTACATTCTATTGGCCAGAAAAAGGTAACTGCAAGAGAGGTCCCATCTAACTGCAAGAGAGGCTGGGAAACATAGTTCAACTCTGAGCCCATGCAGACGAAAAAAGTGGGCATTGGTCAACACAAGCAAGATCAGCTACCTGGTATAGTCCCTTCTGGACCCCACCACCAAGGCCCCACGCTCAGGACACAGGCCTGGCCTAAGCCCACTGATACAATTCCAAGAGAGCTCATTGATAAAGAAAGAAGCAAAGCCTGTCATCATGGGCACGTTGCCATGAAGGAGGGGAGACAGCAAAGGACTCCTACCCATTCTTTTTGCCTCCACAGTCAGCTATACAGGGGACCTCATTACTCTTTGGTTCAGGAAGATAATGGGAGATGGGCCTCTCAACCACAGACCCAAATCAGGTAAGCACTGATCACTGGAAGGACCTCTTTTCAGACATCCTTGACTACAATTTTGTCTCTCAGTTTTCAATTCCACATCAAGGGCTTTTGAATTTCATACGTGCTTCCAAAATGAAAAACAAATCTGAAAGTTACCTTGGAATACAGACTTCTCATATCCTCAGCCCAGAACACTGTGCAGTACTTTACCATTCAGCTCAAGCAAAGGTACGGCTGAAGCTGTGTGAAGGCCAAAAGCTTAGTCATTTGATAAAAAGCACAGGCTCAAAAGGTGACTGTCAAAGATGAAAATGGCAGTTCATCTATCAACACTGTTTATATATGTTACTTTGAACGTATATTTCATTAATGATTTTATGAGCTAATTCTGTATTCTCAATTTAAAATAGTAAATATAATATTCTTGGAATAAAAGATAAATATAATATTCTTGGGGTACACATTTGACATGTGTATCCCAAATGGAATCAATTCACCCTAGCCCAATTCCTCATAGACATCATTCAAAAAGTTTGGATTTCACTTCTTTTTCTCCTTCCTTCTCAGGCCTGAGAAGCTACACATCTCCGCAATGCCTACCCCAAACCTCTACTAGCTTTCAGCCATGGGGGTGGGGTCTGCAATCCTATAGCACATGCTGGAATGCTGTTTGAATACAAGCTGCTATAGGTAACAAAGTTTATCAGAATGGCTTGTCATTATTTTTGCATCATTATACAATTACTGCAGCTTTGGAAGGTAATAAATCACTGCACAGGTGACAAATTGAGAAGCTAAGAAGGACAGTTTTTCTCACAGATAAAGCAACTGCTGCCACTAACGAGATGTGGTGATTTGGTGATCAACCTTTTAAAAAGCGTCCTGTGATCCTGAGAGGGTCAGTAGGAAGGCCATCCACATCCAAAAGCATGCCAGGCCATTGCCAAGACCACAGAGGAGCGTGAAACTCCAACAGCTCCGAAAATGAGTGTCCCAGTTTTACTCCTTGATTGCCAAGAGGGAGCCTTATACCAATAACCGAATTCCAGATAGTCCAAACTTCATTGGCTCAGAATAATGGCCCAGACAGCCCATTATTCACTCAACTCAACTCAGAGATGTCTCCTGTTTACCTGTGCATGCATGTGTGTGTGTGCTTGTGTTTTAAGTAGGCTGAGTGCTAAACTGCATCTGTGCAATTTTCTAACACACTAAGTTTTCTGTTTTGTTTTGTTTTTTACACTTGGGTAATAAAAAAAATAGCACAGCATATTTTCTGCAGAAATGAAAAATAGATCTCCAGACTAAAATCAAGCAGGAGATGTTTTAGACCAAAAAAACAGTACTCTAGGAGAGAATGTATGCAGGATATGAGAGGTTTAGGAAAGGATAACTGGTTCCACTCCACTGCAGCGTTGATGTCTGTGCTAGGTGAGATGCTGCAGATGCTCTCCAAATTAATCAATGGGCTCCTAGAGTACAAGGAAGGAGTCAGCAAGAACCCCTCCCAGAAAGTAAAGCCTTATATTTGATGACTAACCTGTACCACTATATAAGAAAGTATTTTTGCTTTTGATGAACAAGCCAACCAGCCTGCACCTGGAAGTGGGACATTCTGGGTTGGGAAACTGGGCTCCAGAGAAAATGTTCTCAGAATGTGGTCCCCAGACCAAGAGCATCAGCATCATTTGGGGACTTATTAGAAATTCAAATTCTTGGACTCCACTTCGGATCTACTAAATTAGCAAGGCTCTGTAGTTGGGAGCTAGCAATCTGTGTGTCAACAATCCCTCCAGACAATTGTGATACATGCTCAAGTTTGAGAACCAGTGCTTGAGAAAAATGGGAGATTTGTTTCAGGATCCGAAGGACCTGGGAATAGAGACACCCAGGCCATGCACCCCTCCGACGAACTAGTTCAGCCTATTATTATAAATTTTCCCTTCATGCAGGGCTGCCACATCTGATTGTGCAAGTTGAGCACTACATAAATTCTCCCTGACCAGGGATTAATTAGAAGACTAAAGTATAGGCCATGGCGGCTCCTAAGTCATGAACTTGATGGGCTACGTATGCCCTGAAGGAGTGCTTTTATCTAATATATGCAAAGACATCATATAGGCTGGCAGCTCATGTACCTTCACCTCTTTATTCAAATAAATCTCGACCTTCAAGATGAAAAGAAGATAAACTGCAGCTGGAAATCAGAATCTTATCCTTTCAGATAGATGGATAAGCAACTTAACTATGAATGGTGACTTCATTCCTCATAGTGACTTGAATACATAAAGCCAGGTTCCCACAGCCGATCTCGACTCAAGCCAAAATGAATTACAAAACAAAACTCTGGAACTCCTGGCCCTACAAGCCATCCTACAGCCTGCACCCATCCTGCAATCGGGATTCTTGATTTTAAAGTAAAGTTTGGCCCTATTGAATCCTGCTAAGGTCCAGAACCAGGAAACCACCCTAAATGACAACAGGGCTGTGTGGGGCCCACACAGAGTTCACTCAAAGAGGTCCTTTCTCATCTGGGGAAAGGCATCAGGGTATATTTTACAGGCCTCAGTGACCTCCTACATAAAGCATCAATACTTTCACCCACGAAACTTCCCAAGGTCCTAGCACCTCTAAGGACAGGCAGAGTCTTCTCTCTAAGTTAAACACGGTGGCTAAGTGTGCTGGAAAAGGTTCTGTTTCTCCTCTAACACCAACCCTTCCAGAAAGAGTCCACCAAGAGGTGGTCCAGTCCACACCTGCTCAGCCCTATGGCTCTATTCCGTCACTGAGAAAACCCACAGGGTTGAGGGGATCTGGTAGAGAGGTGTTTCAAACCCTCTACTTCATTCCCATTGTTCACCACATGCAGAAAAATGATCATTTTGTGTGTTACACTCTGGGTAATCAATTCCAATCCCCTGGAGACTTCCTGGGTCTGCTAAGCACATTTATTCTCCTGTTTCTAATCTATTCCTTTGATTTCCACAACTTGAACATACTGTCATCATTTTAAAGGAGGGGAGAGAACAGGAAATGAGAAAGCAAGGGCAGAGGGAGCAGAAGAGAGGGAGGGAGAAGGAGCTTGATCCTGCCATTCTCCAGCTTTAAAAGCCCCTTTGTCTGTAAGACAAAATGCCTGTACCCCTGCTCATTCAAGGTCTTAACAGCCTGGCTCCAAAACTTGTCTGTGCACGTCTATGCACGTCTATGCTGAGTTTCCAAGGGTGAGTGTAATGACAGTGATAATATAACAATATCATCATTATCATCAGAACTGGGCTGGTCTACACTAAATACTAGAATGTGGCTGACACTCAGCTTGAAGACTCACAATAACCACACCAAAGTAGTTACTATTATTATCGCTATTTCCCTGATAAAATTGTAGCCCAAAGAGGTTAAAGAGATTGCTGAAGATCAATTAGGTAGTAAGTGAAAAATCTGAAATTTGGGCTCCAGCATTCCATACAACCCCAACCTCCTAATAACTAGTTTAAGCTTTTTCTGACATGGAACTCCTGGGCCCCTCTGGGCCCTGGATTTCTTGCACACCTTACAATGGGAGACTAGAGGAAGCTACAATTCAGGACTGAATTTTTCTCCCCCAAGCCAAGACTGTCTGCCCTGGTTCTCAGCCTCAAGTCGGAAGAAGGCTTGTATATATAGCCACTGGATCTAAAGTAAGCCAGAAATACAGAAATCTTTGGGACTCCCAGAGTCCCAGCACCTAACGCAAGATTTCACAAACTAGTTGCTCGATAAATATTTGTTGAATGAACATGCTCTCAGATTCATATTCCATGAATTGCCAAGCACTTATATGTCAGGCAATGTGCTAGATGATTTCTTGAATGTTACCTCATCTAGGCATTGCAGAAATTCAAAAAAGTATTTATATCCCTGTTTTCAGATGAGGGCGCTGGAGTTCAGAAAGGGAGGTGACTTGTATCTTGACTGTGGATTCATAATTGTGGGAAAGAAAGAGTTTGTGAAAAGCAGGAGCTACTTAGGGAAGTCCAACCGTCAGTCAACACTAATGTGACTGCTTTATACTCCCACCCGTCTGCCTCTCTTAAATGTCTTTTCCTGGTTACCTGAATTTTTACTTCACTGCTGAATTCAATTCCTCAAATAGAAATACCTCCAGGAGGTTTATTAAGTGCTCGCATAATATTGCTGCATAACAAATCCCCTCAAGACTTAACACCTTAAAACAACCATTTTATTTTACTCACCATTTTGTGGGTCAGGAATTTGGACAGGGCTTGTGTGGGCAGTTCTCACTTGGGGTCTTTCATGCAGTAGAGGAAAGGTGGTAGCCGGAGCTGCGCCATATGAAGGTTCAACCAACTGGACACCCAAGATGGCTCACTCACGTGGGGGCAGCTGGTGCTGGATGTGGGCTGGGGCTCAGCTGGGCTGCAGAATGGAACCTTCATACGTGGTCTCTCCAACATGGTGGCCTCAAGGTGGCCAAACTCTTACATGGCACCTGGCGTCCCCTAGGGTATACGTCCCAAGAGAGCCAGGCAGAAGCTACTTGGCTCTGTTGAGCTAGCCTTGGAAGTCACCCAGAGTCACTTCCACCACATTTGATTAAACAATCACATGACCAGCCAGATTCAAAAAGAGGGGACGACCCCTTTATGGAAGGAATGCCAAAGAATTTGCAGCCATTATTTTAATGCCACATGAAGCTATCGACCATTTACTCCAGGGCACATTTAAGCCTGCCTGATTCCTTTGTGGAAAAGATGGTCTCCAAAGATGGCCACCGTCCACTCCTTCCCCCACTGTCACACACATGCTGCTTTCCTCAGAAGGCGACATCTGTTTCCCTTCTCTTTGAATCTGGGTTAGCCTTAAGACTTACCTCAATGAATACAGCAGGTAGCAGAGTGACTCTGCAGTTATTGGTCTAAGCTTTAAAAAGACCAGCAGACTCTACTTCTGCTGGGGGAAGCCAGACACCATGTAGAAATGAATGAAACTGCTCAGACCACCATGCTATGAGGAAGCCCAGGCTGACCTCATGAAGAGGCCATGAGGAGGAGGACCAGGGAGCCCAGAGAGCAGCCAGAACCAGGGACCCAAACATACAACCCCGTTGCGCTGCCCTGGCTGGTTTTTGCCACATGATCCTTTCTAGTCAAGACCAGACACCATGAGCACAATAATGGTCAACTGTCTCCACTTCGTCTTATCCAAATTCCTGGCCCACAAGAGCATAAGGAGATAAAATGGCAGTTGTTTCAAGCTGATAAGTTTTAACATCATTTATTGAGCATCAGTAGATAATGGAAATATTTTCTAACCACTTCCCAAGACTAGCCATGCCATAGTTTTGAAGGGGAAGAACCTGAAAGCTCTGCATTCAGAGGGCTGACTTGGGGGAGGCAGGGGCCAGAGGGGATGGAGCTGTCACTTGGATGAGGTGGGCAGCATGCGGGGCAGAGCAGGGTGAGGTTGCCAGAGGGAACCTGGGAGAAAGCAAAGTTTCAAAGTTTTGCCCAGAAAAATAATGGAAAGGGGATTCTTGGTCCTTCTCTAACTTCTCCTCCCTCATCTCCACTGACCCTCCTCCCAAGACACAGGGCGATCAGATTATGTATAAAACTAAATTTTTAATTCATTTTATTTTTGTATGTGAAATATTTCAAACATACAGAAAATAATAGAAAACAATTTAACAAACACTCTTGCATTTACCACCTAGCATCTAAATAGACTTTTGAGGAATAGTGGAGAATCTTAATCCGTTTTCAAAGCACTGCTATCTACAGGAAAATATGTTCTACCTCCTAAAAAACTGACTTGGGGATGAATTCCTGGAAGACCCCTGGCACTCAACAAATGGGACTGAGTATCTGCTTCTGGCAGGTCCCAAAGTAACGCCATTGAATCCATCTTCCATATCCATAGTCCTTCCCCTTCCCCCCACCACTCAGGTGTCCAGAGCAGTTACACAGACACAGTGCAGGGCTGCTTCTCACTGAGCCATTCTGAAGCTGCACCATTGGCACCCCACCATTACTGCCATTTCTACCTTATTCATAAAATGTCCCTGTTCTGTGTTCCATCCCTGAAACAGATGATAGCCAGCCAACTTCACGGACCACCCCAGACCTTGTACTAATAAGGAAGGGTGTCACTTTCCCAAGTTTGGATGTTTGCAAGTTAATGAGTGCCTTCTAGAAGAGATGCAGTACAACTCACAACAGGGCCCTGATTCTGGGCATGGAACTACAGGAGATATTTATGGGGTGTGTTGGAATCTTCCATTTGCACCTCCAGATCCACTCTCTATTCTTCTTTCCCTGGGAGGCTGACCTATATGGATAAGATCAGGGGCTTCTTTGCTCCTATCTTTCTAATTCGGTTTAATCAGTGGAGGTGGGGTGGTGCCTGCAGATGAGAAAAAGGAAGGAGAGTGCAGTTGGGGTTATTCATCCCCCTGGTTCTCTCCCTGTGGAGTCACCACGGACTGTCCCTGACCCAAGCCTGCGCTCCCATTAGGCAGCCAGTCCACACGGCTCTCCTGTTCTGGGTTCCAGGAACTGCTCCCCAACTGTGCTTTCTCAGACCTCAAAAAGGTAAGGCGCCTTGATGCTCTGCATTCTCCCCTGTGGGCTCCCTTTACCCCGTCTGTACCTCTGTACGGAGCCTATTACAGTCCCTGCAGATGACCTGATCTGAGTGTGCCATCCTTTTCCTGCCAGGACACTAACAAGACAGGAGGGAAATGAAACCTTTTAACACCTCAAGTCTTGCCACTGTTCCCTCCCTTAGGCAGATGATTCAGCCAAGAGCCACCAACCACAAGGGCTGATAGCCCTGTCCTATGCCCAACTGAGGAGACATAATCCTAAGGCTCTTATCAACTATGCGTGCCCTGAGCACTTCTGCTTCTGGCCACCCAGATATGTGGTGAAGGTGGGACTGCAGGTGAGGACACATCTGCACTCTTGCTCCCACAAAATAAAGTCACCCCTAATTCTGAGCAGCTCTCTCATGCTTTATGCTCCTTCATAAAAAGATAGGACGTATTATAAGCAAAATAGTCTTGCTAAATATAGTCTATTCAGCCTGGGGAAGGCTAAATTATTCATAACCAGACCAGGATATACAAGGCACGCTAAACACAAATCCATTTTTGATTTTGGTGTTTTTTTTCTGGGGTCTGTGTATTCACTGCCCCTGCATTGATCTGTAACTGCCCCCCTGATGCCTGCATTTGCTCAGGATGAAGATCTCAGGATCTGGGCCAATTACCAAGCTGTGAATAACCCCAGTCTTGCCCTCTGCAGGCCAGCAGCCCCCACAAGGTCATCAATTGTCCATCCTGTGTACCCTGGTGCTAGAGGCATTTGCATCCCGTGAAAGGATCATCAGCTCCCTGCAGAGCTCCAAGGATAAGCAAGCCTTAAAAAAGATATCATCGAAGCCAGCACAGCTCTGCATCCATTGCACCATGAAAGGCAAGATGGGACAGTGTGACGGTGACAAGCAAAGCCGCCTCTGAGTCCTCAGTATGATCAATGCCAAGGAAACAATGCACCAGTCCCCTCCAAAACGAAGTCTCAGGCTGGGTAGTATATTTCAAATTATTTTCAGCCCAAGCTCTCTTCACACAGAAGCTGCTGATTAGATTTTTTTTCTGTAGTATGAGAATCATTGCTGAAAATACAGATGTCTCTGAGACACTCACTAGTGGTATTTTCCAAATAAGACAAAATAGAACCATGAAATAAAACATAGGTCTCAGCTGTTTTCTTCCTGAAGATTGCTCCAGGATCTGAAGACTTAGGCAACTGACCATGACCTAGCAGCTTCATGAGCACCTCAGAATGTTCCACGAAAAAGTTGGGGAGGGTACAATGGAATGAGCTATAATAGAGGGATCCCTAAGCAGTAATCTGCCAAATATGGTGTTTCTGTTCAAATAGTACAGAGAAATCTGTCATAAACAGATTATCTCACTACAAAAATGGTTACAGATTTCAGCAAACAGTAGTTAGAAAGAAGAGATTTTATCCGAAGACAGATTGTGATGTTCATATTGAAATGGACAACAAGATTGTTATGCATCTGTTCTAGGTATGCCATCATTACGTAAGGCCCACGGAGATTGGGATAATTTCCACTTCCTGGACCTGGGCACAGGCTGTTCAGATTTAGAGGACAAATATGCTGCTGCTTGACTCCTGTGAGTGATTTGAGTGGTAGCCCTGGGCCTGCCAGAACCCAAAGTCAGAAAGACGTCACTGGATAGATCCTCTAAATGAGGGCGAGTGAACCATAGCAAAACTCAGTGTGCCTGGTGTCTCCTGGCATCGAAGCTGCTACTAACAGCCCTGGAGATGGGCCCAGAGTTAAGGGTGCTTCATCTTGCAAACTATTGCCTGGTTTCCTTTCCAGTGGGAGAAGAGTGTGCTTTATTGATCAAAGCATAAGAGTCTATCATAACAGATTCTGAGGGGACTGTGGAGCAATCAACCCTCCCGGAAGCTACCAAACATTCTGTTCCATTGCTTGCATCACTGCATGAAGAGTTCCCTGAAAACTGAATCCAACAGAATGAGTCCCATCCAAAGAGAAAGAAGCAATGGACCGGTGCTGGGAGGCACCAGCATGGTAGAGGGGGGCCTGGCCTTGAACCCCATCTCCCCTGCTTGCCATCTGGGGAGCCTTCAGCAAGTCACTCAACCTCTTCATAATTAGACAAGACTTTTGTACACAGCATTAGACAGGCATTTTGTAAAGCACTATACAACTACAGGAGATAACAATAATTTTCATGTTGGAAACCATCGCAGTCTTGAAACTACAACAGGCTCTTAGGATTTTTCTTTAAACCAGTGAAGTGTGGTCCTCTCACCAGCCTTACCTAGAAATTGGTTAATAACTCAAATTATCAAACCCTGAACTCACTGAATCAGAAATCGTGGTGGGGAAAAGAGGGCAGGTGGAGAAATCGGTGTTTAACCAGCCCTGCACTAGCGATGTGTCTGAAGTAGGCGTGATTCCATCCCAAGATGACCTCCACTGCCTTGTTTAGTTTACCAGACCCTCCTCAGCCAGGGACAAACAGAGGGGTGACCGAGAATCAGAGAAGAGGGGCCACCCCCGGTACCTTCCTTTGGAGGAGTTCAGGCTGAATGGAAGTAAGAACAGTATGCATAGAAAATTGGCAAATGATCAGAGGTCACCAGAAAGTGCGCTGATGTGCCCTGCAGGGACTGTCACTGCCACAGAGGGTGATGGGTAAGGAAGGCGAGCATGGGTCACCAGGGAAGTTTGTTGGATGTGAAAAGGCAGAGAAGAGGAAGGAGCTCCTGGTGTGTGTTTGGTTGAGGGGCAGGAGGGGTGGGGAGGAGTAGGCATGAAGGCCCAAGTAGGAAGCAGGGCAGGTGGGATGAAAGACAAGAAAAATCAGCTCACAGGGTCCAAGTAATTCCCTTAAGGGCACCTCTGAGCCTGAAGCTGGTTTTTCTTATTCAGTTCAGATGCAGCTCTTAAATTAGTAAACTGCACAGGCCCTTCCAAGTTACATACTGAGCTTAATCCTCAAGCCCCCCCGAATCTATCTTCTCCCCGATGCCAACCACATCAGGCCTATAAATAGACAAGCTTCAGGGGAAGGAGTGGCTGAAATTACATGGTTTATTAGGATGATTATATATTATTTATGTAATAATTACATACATGATTATATAACATTATAATCATGTCTGTATTCTAGCTTTATTAACCATAAAATATCATTTTTGTTTTTAAGTATTTTATGGTGTCTTAAAAGATTTTAATTATTTGTAATTGTATTCAAATGCACCCTGAGGTTTTACAATGAAGGATGCTGCTCTAAAAATCTAAAAAATAAATAAATATTTGGCATCTACTACCATTTCAAGAAATGTAGAGTCTAATATCAAAAGGTCTGGTTGTTCCAGTGCATGGTTGAGAAGGATGCTATCTGGTTTGAAACCATCATGGATGAAATCATTTATTTATTAATTCATTCAACCCTCAAAAATGTACTGAGTGCCTGCTATATGCCAGGCAATGCACAGGAGCACCTTGGGATATATTTCCTCTGCCACTAGGAGAGACTGAAGGGGACCCCTGGGTTCTAGAGAAGAGCCTGTGGTCAGCTCTTAGCAGGCTTTTGTTTGTTTGTTTCTTGTTTTTGTTTTGCTTTTGTTTGTTGTTTGTTTATTTTGTTTCTTTTTGAGACAGAGTCTCCAGTTCAGGCTGGAGTGCAATGGCATAATCTCAATTCACTGCTATCTCCGCCTCCTGGGTTCAAACTATTCTGCTGCCTCAGCCTCCTAAGTAGCTGGGATTACAGGCACCCGCCACCATGCCCAGCTAATTTTTGTATTTTTAGTAGAGATACGGTAGCACCCTGTTGGCCAGGCTGGTCTCGAACTCCTGTCCTCAAGTCCCAAAGCGCTGGGGTTATAGGCGTGAGCCACCATGCCTGGCCTCTGCAGACTTTTTTAAATGTTGCTCTAAACTAAAGGTGTTGGTCAGGGCAGACCGACACTCTGCCTCTCTGTGAGCACTGTGTCCGTAACAGGTATTCTGATGCGGGTCACTAAAAAGAACATAGAAGGAGAAAAACAGACCAAGAGATTTCCCTCCAGGAACTGTGCAGGAACTGGAGAACAGCCCAGGAGTTCTGAAATGCAGAAGCCAGTGACCTCACACCAGAGACCAGCAATGAAATGCCCAGTGCCTCCTCAGAGCGCTCTTCTCCCTCCGTCGCCCCTCACCCATGCACACCTTACAGCTCTGATGGGCCACTCATCAGCCCATCTAAGCCATAATCCAGACACTGACAAAATAGAAGCATCAAAATACACATTAGAAAGACTTTGCTCTTTGGAATACTTCAAAACTCATCCACAATTATCTGATAAAGTCTATTAAAAACTCATCTCCTTTATAAGCACATGTGTGTCAGGCCAGATTTTATTCATATAATTCAAGCAGATATGAGAATCCAGTTTCTTCCATTAAGGCACACATTAAAGAGACTTGGAGCAACGCCACTCTTTGCATTACATTTTTGGGTGCATATATTTTCATGAAAATACGTAATTTATGTTAATATCCAATGGATTATTGTTTTGAAATAGCTTAATAAATATCTTCATGTCTGAAAAAAAAATTAACCAAGTAATCATCATGGGGGAAATGAGAATTTTGCTGGCCCTTCTTATACTTGTTTGCTGGTTTCATCTTTGTTTTGTTTTGTTTTGTTTTGTTTTCTTGAGATGGAGTCTCGCTCTGTCGCCCAGGCTGGAGTGCAGTGGCGTGATCTCGGCTCACTGCAACCTCCGCCTCCCGGGTTCAAGTGATTCTCCTGCCTCAGCCTCCTAAGTAGCTGGGACCACAGGCACAGGGAACCACACCCGGCTAATTGCTTTTGCATGTTTAGTAGAGATGGGGTTTCACTGAGTTAGGCAGGTTGGTCTCGATCTCCTGACCTCATGATCCGCCAGCCTCGGCCTCCCAAAGTGCTGGGATTACAGGTGGGAGCCACCACGCCCAGTCTCATGTTATTTTTTAATTTTGATTATATATCCAGAGCTCCTTTATCTGTTTAGTTTCCTAAAGACTGCGTTAGCAGGAGAAAAATAACATAATAACCTAATTCACACTTGGGTGTTCATGACTCTTCCAGCTTAGACCTCTGCCAAGCACAGTTCTATTGAAAAGCAAAGCCTATATTGTTAGACTTGGGATAGGTGCAGATGACTTATGGCACAGACAGTTTAAATAGGACAGTTCTCAGAACTCCCCTCAAACCATATCTTGGGTGGCGATTGCCTGTTTCATGCACTTGCCAGGGAGAGCGGGAAGGGTAGTTGCTGTCATGATTCCTGTGCAGTGGAGTTTTTCATATCTACTCAACATGGAAGTTACCCTCCTTCTATCAGAATCCAGGGCTAACTGCAGAGCTCCTGGTTCTTCTGCAGCAAAACAAGAGACCCCCACAAAATAGTGAGAACAAAAGCCATTTTAAAATTCTGCATCAGAGAGCCATGGTAAAGACTTTGCAGGTCACTTCCTGGAGAAAAGGAAACTCCTTTAGTTCTGCCTGAGTAGGAACTGGTGGCATTGGAGCCAGCCAAATGCAGCTGATAGCAACACAACATAAATATGACCCTGAGAAACCACATTTGGGACTCAGAATGACTTTTCTGGCATAGACTAGCACAGAACATGGAGCAGCATGAAACACAGAAGAAAATGTGTTCATGATGCAGAAATAAAACCACAGCAGTAAAAGGTGAAGAACAAAGTAGGGCCCTACGGGAGATATTTCCCTGGGTCAGGTGTTTCTAAGAGATTCATCAATTTCACTCCAAAAAGAGATTGGAAATTAAAGCAGACCCTAAAATGTGTAGTGAATAGAGTGACTTGTATGTCCTCATGCTTAGGTTAACTGGCCAGTAAACACCACCCAGCTCTTCTTTCATAGTGTGGATATACTTAATTAATCATTCCATGCCCACCATACCCAGCGTGCATTGAAGAGCGAGTTTGGGAATTTTTGCAGATGCAGATCTCAGTGAGGAACACTCAACTGGCAAAAACAGTCAAGATAATAAAGCCCCACACAGGCAGATCAACTCACTTCGTTTTCTCCCAGAACAGAGTCTGAAGAAAGCCTAACCCTGTCTAAAAATGTGTTTCATTTTTATACCAGTCCCAGATCTGGAAAGAGGATTGATATTCCAAGGGAAGCCTTACCTCTGTTGATTTTTAGGACAAGTTGCCAAAAGATGTTTATCCTAAGAAGACACATAGCACATCCTTCCAGGTCTCTGGACCCCTCAGGTTTCAAAGATCTGATGCCAGCCCAAGTTTAGCCCATCATCCTCCAGGCCTTCACCTCCCCTCCCCTTCTCTGTGCATCAGATCAGCAACATCTTGTAGAACTATCTTACAGAAAACGAACGCAAGCCACATATCGTTTTAAATTTTCTACTAACTACCCTTAAGAAAAGCAAAATGAAATAGGCAAAATTAATTTTAATGGAATATTTTGTTTAACCCAATATACTCAAAATGCTATTATTTCAGCATGTAATCAACATGAAAAATTATTAATGAGATACTTCACTTTTTCTTTTTCTTTTTTTTTTTTTTTTTTTGAGACAGAGTCTTACTCTGTCACCCAGGCTGAAGTGCAGTGGCATGATCTCAGCTCTCTGCAACCTCCATCTCCTGAGTTCAAGTGATTCTCCTTCCTCAGCCTCCTGAGTGGCTGTGATTACAGGTGTGCACCACTACATCCAGCTAATTTTTGTATTTTTAGTAGAGATGGGGGTTTCACCATGTCGGCCAGGCTGGTCTTGAACTCCTGACCTCAAGTGATCCGCCTGCCTCAGCCTCCCAAAGTACCGGGATTACAGGCATGAGCCACCATGCCCGGCCTGAGATACTTCACATTTTATTCTTTCTTTTGTACTAAGTCTTTGAGACCCAGTGTGTATATTTTACGGCACTGCACATCTCAATTGGGACTAGCCACCTTCCGTGTGCACAGTAGTTTTGTGCCTAAGTGCTCACCATTGACACTTGCCGGTGCGCCTTCCCTGTCAGTCCAAAATGGCCCAGAGAAAGCCAGGCCTCTGTGCCTGAAAGACTTGGCCTGGCTGTCAATGCCACTCCCCTCCTCGGCCCAGGAGAGGACCTCTCTTCTCATCTTGGCTTTGCTATCTGAGCCACTAGTCTAAGGTCCAGCAAAACAGTTAAATCCTTTTCTAAAATTTCTGAGAGGCTGTCTTGTTTCTTCATGTGAATTAGAAAAGACTATTTTTAAAACCAAAGAGCAATCTTTAAGGGAAAGCAGGTCCTCACTGGTGACCTGTGTGTGCACTTTATACCTAAGTAGCGCTGGCCTCCAGAAGGAGCCCACATCCCATCTAGGGAAGGTGGATGTCGAGCCCTCTTCGGGCCAGGCAGCCAGCCACAGGTCAGTGGAGCAGCCCGCCGAAAAGGCCAGGAGATGAGAGTGGGTTCCTAGAGGGCTAAGTGGGAAAAACGCGCCTGAGACACTTCTTCAAAAGTCGAATCCAGGGTGTATAGGAAGATCAGAACCTCCTGTACCTGGAAGCAGTGACTAGATAATTCACGAAATGATTTAGCGGCCCCATAACCTCCTCAAAGGGCTCAGGAATTTCACCGTTAGCACTTCTGCCTAAAATTGAAGACAGTGCTACCCAGGAGGACTCAGCCCTTACCACCACAGGGTGAAGCAGGAACCGAGGCACAGCTTCTGAAAGAGAAAAATCCAGGAAAGAATGCAGACTGGCAGACAGGGTGTGGTGGGCCACACTGCCTGGGTCTCTGTCAGTGCCAGACATGGTGCACAGGGCTAGGCAGGCAAGAAAGGAGCCGGGGCTATGGCAGCAATTCAGGCAACGATTCAAGCCATTCTTTGGGATTCTTCAGGCTGTTTCAGGGCAGACTTAGAACAAATACCCACCTCCACAAGGCCAGCAGTTAATGCCAGGTGGCAAAGTCCTAGGTTTATCAATCCATGTATTCACATGTTCAATAAATGCATATTGAACAGCAAGGTCCCAATTTAACTCCTTAAAAAGCTCATCCATCTCCCCACATAACTGTGTTTCCTTTTATCTGGAATCCTGAATCTGTGACCCCCTCCCTCTCCCTTCCTTGCTCTTTCTCACCTGGGTTGTTTGAGTGCTCATTGTATGAACAAAGTTCTGTAGGAGCAGAGGGCAGAGAGCAACTAACTCTTCCAGAGCCGTTGGCCAAGGCTTTGGAGCAATGACATACAAGGCAGGTCTTAAAGGGAATGGGAATTTGCCATGCAGAAAAAATGAAAGAAGAGCATCCCAGGCAAAAGACACAATGGTTGTAAACAACAGAGCTGAGAGAAGGGTCAGCAAGATGGGGATCCAACTATAAGACCTCACATGCTGCCCCAGGCCAACTCAGAGAATGGACTTGCACAAAGGGTCTCCCGGCTTGTGTAGGTTTCTTTCGGCACATGCTGAGCTGGAATGTGTTTGGTCTCTTCTACAATTTCACTTGCAAACATCTGATTTCACATTTCTTTTTTTCTAAACAGACACAAAAATAATCCCCAAATTTGACATGCCCAGAACTTCCAAACATCATCAAGTCTGTGAGCTATTCTCACAAACAACATAAGTGACTTCGACATTTTCCACCAACGCAGCTGTAGCACTTTTAATGTTTACAATCCTGTGTCACCCTGGGTCTGAGATGTTCTTCCAATTAAACTCTGGTTACACTTCTCTTTCCAAGTGCGAAAGAATCCAATTAAAGTTAATGAAAGCAATCAGTTTGCAAGTCTCGGGGTGTTCTGCCCCATTTGTGAATACAGGTAATAACACCACTGACCTCATGGAGAGAGAGGAGGCACCATCGTTCTCTGCAAATGAGCCAGACCTGAGCCATCCAGGGAAACCTGGAATTTAGGAGGTCACCCTGTGTGGGTTCCCCAACAATGCTCAGGATCCCATTAAGCATTAGCTGTGGGAGTCTGTCCTCTAAGGGGCTTCAGACTCATTTGGCTGCCATATGGCTTGAGCTTAGCAGTGCTTCTTTTCCCATAAGCCTGAAATCTTGGGTCACCCTACACTTTTTTTCAGGAAGTCATTCATTGCACTATCCTGGATTTCCTAACCGGCTTCAATGAGGCAGCTCTTATCTCCCAAAGAATAACACCATCAGCGCACCACCAGGCCCTGAGGTTGAATGAGCTCAAGTTCTTTCAGTTCACCTGACCTCTCCAGCCCTTGATTTTAAATCTCAAAGCATCAGGGGAACCTGGTGGGGCTCTGCTCAGAGGTTCAACCTAGGACCCTTCAGGAAGCATCCATGAGGCTCACATCCCCGTCATATTGGTAGCTTCCCAGACACATCCCTCAGACATATACAGAAGTCAGGAGCGAGACTCACCATCACTCATTCCCAAGAGGGCCTGTTTTCCCTGAGCCTCTCTTCCTGCCCTGTTGAGTTGAATAACCTCACACTCCTCTAAGTAGCGTTGGCTCTTCACTATTCTGCACCTATGTGAAGGCTGACTCTTGACAGTCATTTCTTGGCAGAATCATGCCATTTTGACCATAAGAAAATTGTCCCATCGTTTCTGTTTCCTTGTAACACTGCCCTTAGACGTGAGGATCTGACATGAGTAAATGAGCCCAGCCCTGTTCTCGGGGAGCTTCTGCTCTGGCTGGGGAAACAGAGCTGACTCTGAGAGCAGCTGGAACCGAACAAGGCAGTAAATAATTAAGTGCTACTCAATTACATAATTGATTAATTATAACTAATTGCTACTTAAATGAACTGCTCTAGTCCACATTGATCTCCTTGGCTCTGACCTCCTCGAGCAGCAGCCACGGTCTGAGCCACTCACTGGGGCTTTCACACATTGTCTGGAACACTCTCCATCCTCTCATGGGTGAGTCTCCCCTCTCCTGACTGCCAGTGCCCCCAAGGGCCGTGCCAGGTCTTTTCCAGCTAATGACGGGCCCTGTTCTCTTGCTCCTCTAGCTCTCACAGCAGAATCAGCCCAGTCAAAGCATAAGACTCCTTGCATAATGAACACTTGCCTAGTAAGGTCAAAAACATGGACCAGTGTTCATGTAGACTTTGTGCCCCATCTTCTTGTGCCCATGAGTATAAACTAGGGTCTCACAATTAGAATTGGTTTTGCTTCAGGAGCTCCCATAGCATGTCACTAGGTTACCTCAGGGAGCCTCTGGGAATGGCACCAGATGTGCTCTTCCATTCCTCAGCCCTGTACTGTTGAGCCACCAAGATGGTGCTTCTACAGCCCATGTCGCTGGCCACACTGCCCTGCTGGGTCTGTCCTGTGGCCTCCACTCTGACGGCTCCTGCGAGACCCTCCCTTCCCTCGTGCTTTGTTTGACAGATGATGGAAGGAAGAGCAAGCCAGGAGTTGCCCACCTCCCTAAGTCTGCCTGTATTTCTTTAGGGTTTGAATCCCCCACTAGGCGCTAAGCAACTTGAGAAGTCTTCACTCATCACCAGGTCACCAGATGCTGGAAGAGCCACTGCATTTACTTGCTGTGGCTGCCATAATAAAATCCCACTGACTGGGTGGCTTAAACAACAGGAATGTATTTTCTCCCAATTCCAGGAGGGAGAAGTTCAAGGTCAAGATGTCAGGAGGTTTGATTTCATTCTGAAGCCCCTTCTGGACTTGTACATGTCCACTTTCCCACTGTGTCTTCCCATGGTTTTTTCTGTGTTTGTCTCTGTCCTAATCTCTTCTTCTTATAAAGATGCCTGTCATACTGGATTAGGTCCTAACTAGATGATGTCATTTTATATTAATTACCTTTTTAAAAGCCTTATTTCCAAATACAGTCACATTCTGAGGTACTGGGGGTTAGTCAGGAGTTCAACAGATGAGTTTTAGGAGGAGCACTACAGCCTACTCCAACTGCTAGTAGTCTTCATGCTTAATAAATGTGTGGGCTTGGTGGAATGGTGGGATGGGCAGACAGCCAGATGGTTGGACTGAAAAACAGAACAGCTGCTAAACAGGTGTTGGCTGGATACAGAGCAGAAGGTGGGATGAGAGGCTTGGGAGAGGCTTGCCCAGTCTGGGTCTTTCATACTCAGTCACACCCTCTCCTTTCTCCCTGAAAGGGGCCTGCTTTTTAGGATGACAATTCCTTTTGTTTCCTTCACAGCCCAAGAACAGAGTCACAGTGCTGGCAAGGCCTGGAGAGCAATGATAAGGAATGTGCCACCTGAGATGTGCCGTCCCCGTGCGAGCCACCCTCTGGGGATGGCCCTGCTCTCTTTGGAGGAGAGAGAAGACAGGTGAGCACTGAAAGACAGGTGAGCACTGAAAGACAGGTGAGACCTGAATGCCACACAGGCCGGTTTCCCAGTGGCTCCAGGAAATTCTCTCTAACCCAACACTGAGAAGCAGACTTTGTGAATAACAAACATCTGCAAGGGACACAAAGCCCCGCAAACCAGAGCCTTTTCTCTCCCTATGCAGCGGACTTACTGCTGTCGTAAAACAGGCACCGCACTCCCAGTGGCAGGAGAGGCCCATAATTACAGTGGGGCTGAGAGAGTGCTCAGGGTCAGCAAAACAGAGGGGAGGAAATTGCTGCACAGATTGGCTCAAATATCAGACTCAACGAAGAAGAAAACACAATTTGTTCATTTGGAAAATGACTCTAGTGACGTGAATGCCCCAGGCATTGTCGGAATACCAGGGAAACAGCGACAGCCTGCAGAGCTGGGGGTTCTCTAGGGGAGGAAAGGCCACATGCTGCTTTGAGACAGGAGAACGGCTTGGTGGGCCAATAGCAGAGGTGACCCTCTCTTGCGTTCATGAGTTCAGGCATTCATGAGCCATCAGTCAGCTGGGCTCGCCAGCATCTTTGAGGGTACCAGACTCTGGCCTGAGCTCCCAGAACAGGCGACACTGCAGGGCACAGCACAACACTTCCAGGGCACAGGGCCCTTGGAAGGACAGCAGGTGGGGCATGGGGTTGTGCACAATGGCCATCTCTACATCTGTCAACCCCAGGACCCATCTTGTAAGCCCCTTTCCCACCATTTCCTCCTCTGTTGCAGTGACCCAGGACAGAGGACAGGGCAGGGTTGGCTATGAGTAGACAGAGGCCTGAATGCTGTGGGCCAGCATCATACTAGATGGCTTCTGGGTCAGGTGACCACCCACCTAGTTTGCCCAGGATGGCCCAGGTTCACACCTATGGTCCCAGCATGATCATTAACATCCAAAGTATCCCCATTTGAATACTAAATTAAACAGATGTCCTAATTCTCTTGAATATTACAGGACAAGATCCCCACCCTCCCACACCTTTTAGCCATGACATTTATGATGGGTCCAAGCTCTGCCTGGAAAAGGGACAGTGGGCCAGGGCCTCTCCACAGGGCAGGTGGGCTCTCCCTTTAGGAATTATGACCATAGGGCTGACTAGGGGATCAGTGTGTGCGTGGAGACATCACTCAGCCCAGGTGGCTGCTCCAGCCAAGCCCATGCTGAGCACACAGTGCTGTTGTCTCAGTGGTCTGGGAGCCCACCAACCATTGCAGCCCCGCCGAGGTAAGGCCTAGCTGAATTCCTGCAGATGAGCTGCCCCCAACCTTCTCCTACTCCCGTGTCTTTGCCTGAAAGCCCCATCTTCAAATGTCCTGCAGACAGGGCTCTACCTTCGCATCCTGCCTAGGCTGAGGCTAGATCCATCTTCAGACAGAGACAAATAGCTATTTCCCAACTATAGCTGGGGGGTTTGTCATCATTAGGGGCTGGCAAAAACCAGGGAACAGGGGATGGTTCTGTGAATGAGTGACAGAAGTTGGAACTTGAAGAGTAGGGAAGTTTTAGGTCTTTAAGGGGGGTGCAGCAGGAAGAAAGACATGAGGTCGTTGTGGCCTCAATGTGGGAAAGTCACCTGGACAGGCACTGTAGGCCAGGCCCTGAACCCATTCTGAGAGGCCCAGGATGCCTGGCACTCGCTCTCACCCTGCCTCGGATCCTGCTAGCCACACCATTTCATCTAATGACACTGCCTGGGATTTAATGGACTCTTAAACATAATGCTGCTACTGTGGACAAAGTTTAGTTTTAGCTAATTAAGTCATCGAAAGTTGAAATAAAGAGCAAAGATTGAAATGCTCACCATCATTCAGTGAAATGGAATGACTTCATAATCTGCACAAAACATGGGACGCTCTCTCCTGGTCTTCCCCCGGGGGTTTCTGGCCAGGCTGTTGGTGAGAGTGAGTGGGTCTGGCAGATCTGGGGAGGCACAGGCCTCCTGCACTCATTCACATGATCTCATGGTTTCCACTGCTTTCTGTTTGCACAGAAACTGTCTCTGTGTTGAATGGCCTTTAAAATTCCAATTTTTATTCTAATTATTCTAGTTTTGCTTTTGAAAGTTCACTTAGCAGCTCTAAGCATGAAGTTACATAAAGAGAGGGGTATTTCCTTTGACCACCTGGAGAAAGCACTAGAAAGTAGGTAATACCTACCACTTTAGAAATAGAAAGCAAATATGAAGGATTTTTTTTAATCCCAGCAGTTATTTAAAAGATAAACAGTAAATACAAGTGGAATTATACCAACTAACCATACTACCAGCAGTCAATTGCTGTAGAATAAACATCCTTATTTCCAGGGCGTTCTAATATATTCAAAGACATGGAGAATGGCACCAAAAGAATTTATCACTGACATTTGCTAAATTAGATATTCCCGAGGTTTGCCTATATGGATGACAACATTTTTAGCACTTCAAGGTCCTTGGAAGAAAAACTCTGTATAAAAATTCAGAACGGTATTGTTATCATCAACATGTTAAAATTGACTGTGATTGTTACAGCAGTCTTAAAATCAAAGAGACCTAAAAAGAAGGGGAAAATTATATGTGTACTCTCTATTTAGATTTTTATACATGAGATTTAAAACATAATGTTGTGATGTTTGTTTCAGATAAATTCCCTTTTACCAAAGGTGTTTCTTCTGAGCCAGTCAATGCATAGCTTAGCAGGACCCATCAACCAAATAATATCCTTTAACAACACTTCAATTAGCCAGGGCACCATATTTGACAGTTCAGTTCTCAACCTGTTCAACCGTTCATTCCATTTTGGCTGCTGTCCTAATTAATGGCTAATCTATAAAAATGAGATGATAATACATACCTTATACATGCCACACACACAGAGTTATAAGAACAGAACCGGATTACACACATGGTAGCACCTGGTATGGGAAGGGCTTGGTAAACATTTGGATTTTCTGTTTCTCTGCCTTTTTTCATAATATTCTGTAAACTCTTATTATCTTTACTCTTGTATTTCCAAGGCTATTTAGAAATAAATAACCACAAGATTTAAAAATCCTTTTGTATAGTAAAATCGCCTAGTATGGATATTTTCCAAAAACAAGTCAAAGGACTCAGAGGCCTCTATAGCAGTTTGAGGCTCTTTGGCTGGGATCCCTATTCCTCAGTGGCTCAAGACCAAATTTCCACTATCAACACCATCCATCTTTATCCCAGAGCACAATTGGAGATTAAAGTCTAGAAATGGACTGAATTACAAACATTTTTAAACTGTGTCACCAGAAATGTATTTGTACTCTTACATCACTTTTGTTTCTCTCCCTACATTGGATATTCAGTATCCCACTTTTAGACTATTTTCAAAATAGACAATGCTCCCAAACCTTCTCCCAGCAACAGATTTGGTCTTCCAGATCATTGGTTTCCCAGTCTTTCTCTCCTCTCCTTTCTCCAATGACCCCTCCGCAGGATTTATTGCTCTTCTAAGTCTTTACTAAAACTATGTAAAATGTTTTAAAGTCAGCTGCAACCTCCAAAATTCACAAACAATACATTCCTTAGGACAAGGGCCGTGACTCGCATTTGTTTAAAATCCTCTCTATGTGCTGTCATAGCTAGTTCTCAATGATCTTTGAATGAAACTTAATCTTTTTGAATGCAAAGCTGGCAACAGATATTAACGATGCTATGATTTGGACTCTGGACATTATGTAGGTGTCTCAAGTTGAGCCTGCTTTCTGAAAGACGGGCCTTATCCAGACCCTCTCAGCTTTAGATACAGTTGGCCCTTCCTGGACGCCATATGCAAACATGAACCTGGTCAGGGGATATGTAGCTTCAGCCAATGACCCAGTCCTGCAATGGTCAACAATGGCTGTTAAGAGGGGCAACCTGAAATTTATAAACCTACTACAAAGCATAAATAAAAGCTTTAACCTTGTTTCTTGGTGATAAATTTTTCCCACTTTTTATTGTATTTATACTTGCCATATATATTTGTGTGTACATATGTGCATACCAACTCATTCACCTAACACTTTATGGATGCATAAAATCAGATTACATGTAATTTTTCACCATTTTATTATACATAACATCAGATATAAAGCATGGCCGTGGCCTTATAATGACATGCAATGGAACATATCAGAATGCAGCTATAATCAGCAAAGCCCATTTCAGTTACCATAGCAGGACACAAGGGGATTTGAATCATGAGTAAATGTTCTGATCTGTGGGTAATTCCTAACCACAATTTCAGTTTAAGCAACCCCATAACTTTGGCTTTCTTTAGCAGAGAACCCACAATGCATAAAAATAAAGAATCTCATCCTGGTTTTTCTTCTCTAGGGTATCTCTTTATGTGAGGAGACGTTATATGTTCAGACCCATGAAAAGCACTTGAATTAGATTACTGTGATCGTTTTTATGGGTTGAGGCCATACATACCTTCTAAGAGGCCAAACTTTCTCCCAGCAGAAACTTGGGCCCTGGCTGGGATCACTGCAACGTGTTCTTGACTTTGACCTCTTTCATCTTTCACGTGATGTCGTCCCACCTGCATGGAATATAAACTTCTCTGTATGCTGTGCATACCTAATCCAGAGTCTAGAGTCTACTTTTGAAACTTTCATTTACAAACCAGACCTTTCAACAGAAAAGAGAACCCACAAATATCAGACACCTCTCCACCCAGAACTTCCCCTGGATTCACAATTCTAAGTTGTGCCTATTTTAGTACTAAAGCAACATGTGACTTGCTGTGATGAAAAATTAGAACAGGAGAAATAAGTATCTCCATTAAGGTTTTGTGAGTCTCAAATATTACAACCTGTAATATTACAATCGCCTTTGACGATCACTCCAGTCAACTCCTGTCATTTCATAAATGAGGACACTAATGTGTAAGAGTTTATGCCAGTCACAGTGGCTCATACCTGTAATCCCAGGACTCTGGGAGGCCAATGCAGGAGGATTGCTTGAGCCCAGGAGTTCGAGACCAGCCTGGGCAACATGGCAAAACCCCGTCTCTACAAAAAAAAATAATAATAATAATAATAATAATACAAAAATTAGCTGGGCATGGTGGTGCATGCCTGTAGTCCCAGCTACTTGGGAGGCTGAGGTAGGAGGATCGTTTGAGCCCAGAAGGTTGAGGCTGCCGTGAACCAAGATCATACCACTGCACTCCAGCCTAGGTGACAGAGCCAGATCCTGTCTCAAAAAAAGAAAAAAAAAAAAAAAGGTTTAAAGACCAGCTGAGGTCCCACTCAGTGAGTACCAAGCAGGAGCCAGGTGTCTGCTCCAGTACCTGTTTCATGACCTTTCACCATGACATTTTCCACCCCTACTCTACCCCTAATGCTAATCACCCACTTAATCAATACATGCTCAAACCTCTAATGTGCCAAAGTGACTTTTCAACACGGGTCTGCTCTCTGCTTTGCTCAATTAACTTCCCACCTCCCTTGATAAGCAGACCCATGTTAGAATTCTATGGTGTTAACAGTTTTATAAACTAATGCCTTTGTTAGGTCCTTCAAAATAGGTGCTGGCAAAATAAACATAACCCTCTACATTGTAGAGCCCTCTGCATTTTACAAAACACATTCATGGACATTATCTCACTTGATCAAGTAAGTCAATAAAAGGTTTATTTGCTTAGAGAGAGAGGAATGGAAGAGGCAGAGAAAGCTAAACAACAGAAGTGTCCATCAGAAAAAAGAAAAAGAGATTTAAAATACAGGTGGGGACTCAACAAAAACATAGTTGTTCCTTCTCAAGCTGGGAGCTGAAAAGCCTCCAGTCACTTCCCCATGGCAATCTCTTTTTTTGAGGAGCTCAAGCCTGAGAATCTGCCTGAAACAGAAATCACTGACATCTCCTCCAGGCCCTGACCTCAGAGCCTGTAGAGTTCCCATAACTGGAGTTAGCAAACTGTGCTCCCAGGAACCCTGCAATGCTTCCAGGGAGGGCTGGGCAGGGCAGGGGTGCTGTGTTTGTGCAAAAAGTAAAGACTTCTGATGACAGAGGCTGGAATCCTAGGAGAGGTCTCCAGTGGCCAGGGGCCAGATCCAGCCTCTTCGGACCCAAGGAACTCATTGCTCTCTCAGGGCTAGTTGGAGCTCATGAATCTGAAGGTCAAGGTATCTTTTGTTCATTTATGATGAAAATGTATTTATGATGTCAGGGAAAAATTATGACACCCAAAATCCCACTATCTACTCATGTCAAATTTACATTTCTCCATCATCTCTGGCCCTCCTTATCTTCCCACCTACATTTTTTACAGCTATAAGAAGGTTCTATGTAAATTGTATATCCTTTTTTCTGTGGTATTATGTTTGGTATTTTTTTCCAAGTTTTTACTGTTCTGTCATAATGATCTTCATTTTTATAATCTTCTTAGCGTAAGGTGGAAAGGTCAGGTTATCCCTAAATTTGTAAATAAAAGGAACTTGTAGGTATAAAATTAATGAATAATTTTACCAAGGAAGGGCTAATTCTGCCCTGGAAGGAATTTGTTAAATGGAGCCTGAGATGCTGGAGACCCCAACATAACTGGGTGTAGCCTCAGGAAGCTCAAAGATCCAGAATGCAGATCAGTGCCTGTGGGAGAGAGGCATGGCATCTGGGGACAGGGACATCTGGCCACTAGGGAGGGGGCCTTCCTCTATGAGCTGGGAATAGTTCAACAGACTCCTCCAGGACCCAGACGAAGTATCCACCTCGGCTCTCATGCACTGCAGTCACCATCTGAGAGTTTGCCACTGCAAATGTGTGATCTGGTCTAGATTCACACAGAAGAATCACATGGGAAAGGTCAATGTCTTCACCCCTGAGAACCTGGCCACCTCTGGGCATAAAGACATCACTGAGTTTCAGGGCACAGAAAAGAACAACAGTGACCACATCAAGTTGTGTGATGTCAAGGGCAGGATGGCCTTCCCTCTAGGGCTTGGCCTTCTCTCCCTGCAACTTGTAGCATTCCATGGAGTAACCTAACCAGAATATGGTCATGGTTCCCCAGGGCTGGGTAAATCTGGCTTGTTCATTGCCTTATGGTCTTCTATATAAGACTGTCATCAATACCCTTGTGCCTTTGGCTTTTGTATCTGAGGGACAGTTAGGACAGTGGATGGTGATATCCCCACATCTCAGGGGCTTTTTCCTCACAAGGCTGAAAAATTCCAGGATGGCAATTTATAGTATGTCAGAGGAATCTAGGAGTGAGTACAGAGCAGTTTCATTTTTGTGGAGGTCATAGGAATTCTATGGGCAATACCTTTGATGCCATGGGCATAGCACCAGCTTCCCTGCCAGGGTATCATTGATCTGAACTTCTCCTTCCCCTATCCTCAGACAGGCCTGGGCCTAGCCCAGAAGAAAACATAAGCTGCTTTAGACCTACACCCTGGAAATGTCCTTCTCATCGTCAAATTCCCATCCCCTATTAAATTTAAATTTGAATTATGTATTTTTTGCTTTCCCTCCAGATAACATTGTCTTCTTCAATATGAAATTAGATAGAGGTAAGAGAAATGATTGCTGAGTTGTTTGAATTTTAATCATTAGACTCAAAGAAGAAACGGTGACTCAACTAACTCTTCATTAAAAGTCCTATATTTCATCCAAGATAGAACATACCAGAATAAAAGGTTTTGGGGCACTTTTTATGGTTCATGTTCTTAAAACACTGTAAAATCCAATGACATTTATTTTCCTAAGTATATTTCACCTTTTAATAAGATTAAAACTAATCTGGCTGATTGTCTCAAAGAAAAAGCCATCCTTTCATATATCAGAGGCCAGCGGCCCGTGACCAGCCTGCCAAAGGTGACCCGCATAGGGATTCGGAGGGATGCCAGGGAACTCATACTGCATTGATTTTCCTAACTTGACTCTCAGCATTACTAAGGGCTTTGGCTTGGACTCACAGTTCTGGCTCTTTCTTCTCCTGGCTCACTCACAGAAGAAGCTGGAGTCCCAGAGGACCAACTCTCTGTCTACAACTGCCTTGGCTGGAGCCTGAACCACGCCTGTCCTGGCCCAAGGGAGGGTTTGGTCAATGTGTACTTACAAAGTAACCTATCCAAAATGGAATGCATTGTCTCCTCATCCCCTAGACACACACACACACACACACACACACACTTATGCAACACATACACACTCACTCCTTCTATATTCTCTAGCTCAGTGAAAGGTGTCACTATCCTCCTAGTTACTCAAACTAAAACCTGGATAATTCTAGACTTTTTCCTCCTCTGTTCTCCAATAACCATGACCTCAAAGAACTATGTATTCTAACCCATCAATGCCTTCTTCTCTACTCCATGGCCAGAGTTCTTATTGTCTCTCATCTGAACTATTGCAATATCAGGACATGCTATAACTAAAGCAGGGGGCTTCCAAAATACCTTTCAATTCAATCCATCCAGTAATGAGTGAGTGCCCTGTGCTGAGTTGCAGGGAACACTCCTGACCTTGAGTAGTTCACGGTCTCCTTAGATATGTGCTACCTGACCATGCAGAAATGAGAGAAAGAAGCAGCATAATGATAAAGTGACAACCAAATATGATAGCATCCCCAAATAAGTTCTCTGGAAGAGAAAAGACTAATGGGGCAGAAGTTATCAGGAAGGCTCCCTGGAAGAAGTGGGAATTTGAGCTAAGCTGCCAAGACTGTGTAAAACTTGAATCTGTGAATTAAAAGGAACAGTGGAGAAAAGTCTTAAGAGCCAGAAGAACTCTTGGCAATACAGAGACAGAGGAGAGTAGGCTCTGTGTTGGGGATGGTAAAAAATGGGGAAAAGCAGGAAGTAGGTGCTTCTGAACAGATCAGAGACCAGGGAGGCTGAAGTTCCTGGAGGAGGGGAGAATGAGTATGGCCTCCTGCATGCTGAGTTTAGAAAAGGCAAAATGGGTGAGTAGCCAGTAAAATTCACCCTGAAATTAAAATGATTGCTTCTGGCTATACCACCTCTTTGGCCAAGGCCCCAATGTCTTGCCTAGTCTGCTGCCAGCCTGTCCAGTCTGCCAGGATGAGTGTCGGGGCATGCCATTCTGTTCCCAATCAGTAGCCGGTTTCTCCCAGGACTCATAAAAGCATCCACTTAAGCTCTGAAGTCTGCAAGTTCTGAGGTCAATGTGTGCCACATTGGACAGTACATGGGGTTAACAGTGGGGAGTTCAGGAAGGAGCTCCCAATAGAAAAGCTCTTTATTCTCTTAGGAGAGGAAAGCAAGCCTCCCCATGCCCAGGGAAGCTGCACATCCCCTGTGGCTTGGAAACCAGCTATCTAGGCCCATGGCATTCAAGTTAGTATCCAAGCAATGGCAGAGGGACATTGAGAATGTAGTTCCTGGAGCCTGGAGATGATCAGCCAATGATAGAGGCTGGGCCTGTTTTTCAAGAGCAGGTGCACATTTGTGTCTTCTGACCCACTGGGCAAATAAACCCATGGGGCAGCACCGCTGGCCTCTAGAGTCATGTGCATACCTTTAGGCTGGAGAGGGAACAGTCAAGGCAGCTGTGCCCAGAGGCTGAATCAACAAGGGTAAGGGAGGAACAGGCAAGCTCAGGCCAAGGAATTGGGGCTTGCAACTATTCCCCTAGTCTTTGACAGGACAGAGGAACCATGGCTATCCCTTGGGATACCTATATTCTAATACCTGCTGTGACACTTGCTGGTTCTTGTACTCAAGGAAGCTGCCTACCCAGTGTCGGCTTCCACACACTTCCCTGTAAAATAGAGATCAAAGACCTGCTCTCCCCACAATCACCACCACTGCTGAGGGTTTGCTGATGAATGAGCCAATACTTATGGAAGCAATTCTTACACTGTGTGGTCCTACACTCAAATGACATCATGTTATTACCATCTGTACTCAACATGGCCCTGGCCACAGAATGAGGAATGTAGAATCTGGCATTGTCCTCAAGAAGTTCATAATCAGACGTGAAGGAGAGAAACATCACCCACAGACCATCATTCGACTGGCTGAAGTGATACTATCCAGGCTACTGTGTGCTGCAGGAGCTCAGAAAGATGGTGGTGGGTATAACCAGAGAAGATCACTCAAAAGAGTGTGAACATAAGCTGGACCACAAAGGATAGAGTAAATTTGGAAAGATGGAAAAGAAAAAAAGAAATCTACAGACATCAGAAATGTAGGCCAAAAGCCCAGCTTCTATAACTTGTTCATGGCTACCATACATAGAAGCACCCAGGACTGCAATCCCTTTTGTATACAAGTTTCTTTTCTTTCTGAGCAAAGTCAAGAAACCTGAAAACTGTAAGGCAGGAAAAAAGAAGAAGATTAAGATTAGCCATGATTTCATCACTCAGGATGATCAGTGTTCTTGTATTAATTATCTTAAAAGTCTTTTTCAAATATTTTTCTACAACGTCATTTTTAAATGCTTGCATAAATTTTATACCTATATGTAAACTAGTTAACAAATTCCTCTATTGCTGGGATTTTAAGACGTCTCTAAGTGATATAAACAATATTTCAAATTTTGTGATTGGGAATGTGGATTTTAGAATATGAGTGTTGAGGTCCAAGTTTTGTCTCCACTGTTTATTAGGTGAGTTGCATAAACTCTATAAACCGTTTCCTACTTTGAAAAACAGAGGTGTGTCAGTGATAGTGGTGTATGCCTGTAGTCCTAGCTATTTTAGAGGCTGAGGGGAGATAATCGCTTGAGTCCAGGAGTTCAAAGCTTTAGTGTGCCATGACCTCACCTGTAAATAGCCACTGCACTCCAGCCTGGACAACACAGTGAGACCCCATCTCTAAAAATGAAAATAGGGGGCCGGGCGCAGTGGCTCATGCCTGTAATCCCAGCACTTTGGGAGGCCAAGTGTGGGGGGTGGATCACAAGGTCAGGAGTTCGAGACCAGCCTGGCCAACATGGTGAAACTCTGTCCCTGCTAAAATTACAAAAATTAGCTGGGCATGGAGGTGCGTGCCTATAATCCCAGCTACTTGGGAGGCTGAGGCAGGAGAATCGCTTGGACCCAGGAGGTGGAGGTTGCAGTGAGCCAAAAGCACGCCATTGCACTCCAGCCTGGGTAACAGGGTGAGACTGTCTCAAAAAAACAAAAAGCAGTGAAAATAGCACCTAACATACAACATTGATTATTTTAGACACTTTATTTTGACATATCATGCAAAACACTTAACAAAGTTCCCACTGCATGATAGGAACCTAAGAAACAACTGTTATTCTCATCGTCATTATACCTATATGTTATCTTTCAGTACATCTAAGATTATATTATTCGATAATCTGTCCACATTAAAGTTTTTTTAATACATTTCCTAAATTGCAGACCAAAAATATGTACTAGGATTGAAATGTTTCTAATCAAGATGGATTAACAGGAACTAGATTTACCCTACCACCATAAACAAACAATCTCTAAGAATATATAAAACTACAATTTTCATATATTGCATATGGGAAGCACAGGACAATGACCCTTGAGAGAAGTAAAATAAATTAGATGAGTCCTCTGATGACCCCAGCTTACTGCGGGGAGTTATTGGATGATAGCAGAAGAAAAAAGAACCCAGACAGAGCTCAGCATGCTACCTGAGCTGAAGAAACAAAGCTGGTAAACAAAGTTTGGTCCAGGAAGACCAAAGAAACTAAAATGTATAGGACAGAGTACTGGAGAGGAAAGAACTACACAGAAAAAGAGCTCCGGAGTGGTGTAGAGTGCCTCCCTAAAGTCTTCAGCCGAGTATAGATCAGACATGTATGTGAGAAGACTACCCAAGGCCAAGGAAAGAACTGTCGAAAGGAACAGGGAGAACAATCCCAGAAACTCACACAAACTTAGACAGACTTTGTGTTTCTACCAGCCCTAGAGGAAAACTTTATAATTTGTGGTGCACTGGATAGAGAATCAGAATGATATTTGCCTTATTTATGGTCAAAATTAGCTCTAGATTAAAGCCTATATTGGACCCAACTGAAAAAGCTTTTTTTTTTTTTTTTTTTTTTTTTTTTTGAGACGGAGTCTTGCTCTGTCGCCCAGGCTGGAGTGCTGTGGCGGGATCTCAGCTCACTGCAAGCTCCGCCTCCCGGGTTCCCGCCATTCTCCTGCCTCAGCCTCCCAAGTAGCTGGGACTACAGGCGCCCGCCACCTCGCCCGGCTAGTTTTTTGTATTTTTTAGTAGAGACGGGGTTTCACCGTGTTAGCCAAGATGGTCTCGATCTCCTGACCTCGTGATCCGCCCGTCTCGGCCTCCCAAAGTGCTGGGATTACAGGCTTGAGCCACCGCGCCCGGCCAAAAAAGCTTTTTTAAAAGGCTAAATGAGCAAACTATTTCCAAGTAACTTTACTGTGTCCCTGAACTTAAAATTTTGTATAGGAATATAAATACGGACAGCACCCAACAAGGTAAAATAAACAATGTTAACAACAAATAAAAAACTATCAGACATGGGGAGAAGACAACCCGTGATGAGGGAGACACATGAACTAAGAAGACATTCCCAGAAATGGCACAAATGATAGAACTGGCAACCAAGGGTGTTAAAACAATTACTTTAACCATATCCCGTATGCTCAAGAAGGCATGGGAAAGATTATGCATAAGTAGAGGCTTGGAAGATATTTAAAAGACTGAAAGTGAACTCCCACAGATGAAAAATACAATTTATGAAATGAAAAAAAATACTAGATAGCATTAACAGGGAGATTAGAAACTGCAGAAGAAACAAGTATGGAACTTGAAAATAAGCAATAGAAACCAACCAAAATGAAACAAAGAAGAAAAAACGCTGAAAAGAAAGCCTAAGAAGAACTCACTTTGATTAAACTTCAAGTAGCCTAATACGTGCTGAATCACAAAATGAAAAGAGGTAGGTGAGTAGAGTCAAAAAAAATTGAAAAATAATGCCTCCAAATTTTCCAAATTAACACAACTATAAACCTATAGATCCAAGACAAAGACCAAACACAAGAAGAGTAAAGAAAACTTGACCAAAACCGTCCTAATCAAGTTATTTAAAACCAGTGAGAAATAAAAACTTTGAAAGCATTCAGAGAATACACATTACATACAGAAGAACAAGGATAGGATAATGGCAGACTTCTCACTGAGAAAAAGGCAAGCCAGAAGACAGTGTTAAAACATCTTTAAGTACTGAAAGTAGGTCAAACTAAAATTCTATAAACAGTAAAAACATTTTTCAGAAATGAAAACAAAGATTTTTACGACAAACAAAAGCTGAAAGAATTCATCACCAACAAAACTTTAGTACAAGAAATGTTGAAGAAAGTCCTTTAAGCAGAAGGAAAATTATACTAGGCATAAAAATCAATGCCTACACAAAGGAATAAAGATCATGCTAAAATGGTAAATATAGAAGTAAACTTTTGGCTGGGTGCGGTGACTCACGCCTGTAATCCCAGCACTTTGGGAGGCCGAGGTGGGTGGATCACGAGATCAGGAGTTCCAGACCAGCCTGGCCAAGATGGTGAAACTCTGTCTCTACTAAAAATACAAAAATTAGCTGGGCGCAGTGGCAGGCACCTGTAATCCCAACTGCTCAGGAGGCTGAGGCAGGAGAATTGCTTGAACTGGGGGTGTGGAGGTTGCAGTGAGCCGAGATCACGCCACTGCACTCCAGCCTAGTGGCAAAGTGAGACTCCGTCTCAAAAAAAAAAAAAAAAAAAAGTAAACTTTTTTAAAAAAACTCCTCTTTATAGCTCACTAAAAATAACTGACTATTAAGGCAATAACAGTAACACTCTATTGTGAGATTTATAACATATTTAAAGGTAAAATGTAAAACAATAATAGTACAAAGACTAGGGAGGAGAGATGGAAGTGAATGGTGAAAAATTAAAAATGGAGCAGCAAACTACAGCACATGGGCCAAATATGACCAGACACCTGTTTTTTCTTATAACATTTTACTAGAAGCTAAACACATTGGCTGGGTGTGGTGGCTCATGCCTGTAATCCGAGCACTTTGGGAGGCCGAGGTGGGTGGATCGCAAGGTCAGGCATTCAAGACCAGCCTGACCAACATAGTGAAACCCTGTCTGTACTGAAACTACAGAAAATTAGCTAGGCATGGTGGTGGGCACCTGTAATCCCAGCTACTCAGGAGGCTGAGGCAAGAGAATCGCCTGAATCTGGGAGGCAGAGATTGCAGTGAGCCGAAATCACCCCACTGTGCTCTAGCCCAGGCGACAGTGCAAGACTCCGTCTCAAAAAGAAGAAGAAGAAGAAGAAGAAGAAGAAGAAGAAGAAGAAGAAGAAGAAGAAGAAGAAGAAGAAGAAGAAGAAGAAACTAAACATATTTATTTATTTATATCTACATATTTATTTATGTCTGTTTATTGTCTATGGCTGCTTCCATACTACAATGGCAGAATTCACTGTTAATAGAGAACATACAGCCTACAAGCCCTGAAATACTTACCATCTGGCTCTTTACAAATAATGATTCTCTATCCCTTCCATAAACCCTGAAACAGCTACAGAGTTATGACTAATACATCAACAACAGAGATAAAATGGAATCATACTAAAAAAATTAATCCACAAGATAGAAGACAAAAAGATGGCAGAGAAAAAAAAACAAAAAACCCTAAAGAAAGAATGATGGGATAAAGAAAAAACAAATAGCATGATTGTGGAATTAAAGATAACCACAACAATCACATTAAATATGAATGATCTCAACATTCCAAGAAAAGCCACAGATTGTAAGATTGGAAGAAAAGTAACATACATTTATATGCAGCACTCAAGAAGTTTACTATAAATACAAAGACACAATAGATTGTAACTATTAATAAAAGCATGGAAACAGATAATACCATGCTAACCCTAATGAAAACAAATATGGTGTGGCTATATTAACGGCAAACAAAGATTTCAGAGACAAGAATATTACTAGGCATAAAAAGACATACTTACTACTTAAAAAGAGTTAATTCAGAAAAGGAACATAATAACCCTAAATTTAGGCACTTAATAACGAAGCGTCCAAATGTATGAAGAAAACTTAGATAAATGTTAGTTAGAAATAGACAAATCCACAATTACGTTGATGATTTAAATACTCTCCTCCCAATAATTGATTAAACAAAGATGCATAATATCAAGAAAAATATAGAAGACTTTAACAATACTATCACTCCATTTAAACTAACTGACATTTATATGGCACTCCAGTCAAGTATAAAACGCACTTTCTTTTCAAGAACACATAAATGCATTTATATGATATCATATTTTGGGCCATAAAACAAGTCTCAATAAATTTTAAACAATTAAATTCATACAAAGTATGTTCTCTAACCAAAATATGATAAAGTTGAAAACAAACAACAGAAAGATATCTGGAAAATTTTCAAAAAGCGAATGGGTGAAAAGAATAACATTTTTAAAGAAAATTAGAAAGTATCCAGAAAATAACAAAATGAAAATATATCACTTACAAATGTATAGCACTAAAGGTCTATATTAGAACTGAAGAAAGTTCTCAAATCAATAATCCCCATAAGAAACTAGAAAAAGAAGAAAAACTTAAACATCACAATAAGCAGAAAGAAAAAAATAAACAAAGATGAAAGTAGAAATCAATGAAATAGAAAATCAACAGAGAAGATTGATGAAATCAAAATCTAGTTCTCTGAAGAGATCAATAAAATTTATCAATCCCTAGCAAAACTGATCAGGAAAAAAAGAGAGAATTGCCAATATCAGAAATGATAAAAATGATATAATTACAGATTCAATGGATATTAAAAGAATAAAAACAGAATATTATGAACAACTTCATGATATAAATGTTGACAACACAGATGAAATAAACAAATTCCTTAAAAGACACAAACCACCAAAGTTCATTCAAGACAACATAGATATCCTGGAAAACTCTACAGTTATTAAAGAAACTGAACTGATAATTAATAATCTTTTGCCCCCTCCCAAAAAAATGCACAGAGCCAGATGGACTCAAAGGTGAATTGTATCAAATATTTAAATTTGAAATAATACCAATTCTACATGAAGTCTTTCAGAAAACTGAGGAGCAGAAGATACTTCTTATGTCTTTCAGAGGCCAGAATTACTTTGTTACCAAAACCAAGTGAAGACATCAGAAAAGAGAAAACTATGGAGAGTCCTTATGACATTAATAAAATGTAATGTTTTTAGAAAATTGAATTCAATAATATATTTAAGAGATAGTAAGTACATGAAGACCAAGTAGACTTTATCCCAAAACTGTGAAGTTGGTTTAACATTGGAAATTATAATTCCAATTATAATTTAATTGGAATTAATTATATTTAGTTTATGTTTATTATATTTAGTTAATTAATTAATTATATTAGTTAATTATATTTAGTTTATTTAGTTAATGATTAACTAAATAAAAATAACATGACCATCTCAGTAAATGCAGAGAAAGTATTTTACAAAATCCAACATGAATTATTACTTGTAAACGCAAAGAAACATCCAAAAACTTATGCAAAAAAGGAATAGAAGGGAACTTCCTCAAAATCTACAGCTAACATCATACTTAATGGTGAAAGACTGAGTGCTCTTGCCCTAAGCTATGGAACAAAAAAACGGATGTCTGTTTTCAGCACTTCTATTCAAAACTGTACTGGAGATTTTGAACAGTGAATTCAGCCAGGAAAATGGAATCCAGACTTGAAAGGAAGAAGAACAACTTTTTGCGTTGACAAAAGACATCCATGTAGAAAACCCCATGGATTACACAAAAAAAGCAACTGGAACCGGTAAATGAGTTTAACAATGTTTCAGGATGCAAGATCAATGAATAAAAGTGAACTTTATTTCTATATAATAGCAACAATCAGAAAGAGGAATTTCTTAAAAATAACATTTATCATAGCATCCAAAAATATGAAATACCTAAAGAGAAATTTGACAAAAAGTTTGCAAGGCTTGAACACCAAAAACTACAAAATATTACTGACAGACATTTAAAAAGCATAAATAAATGGAGATATAAACCACGTTCATGAATCAGAAAACACAATGCTGTTAAGAAGTCAATTCTCAGCCAGGCATGGTGGCTCATGCCTATAATCCAAGCACTTTGGGAGGCTGAAGTGGCCTGATCATGAGGTCAGGAGTTTGAGACCATCCTAACCAACATGGTGAAATCGTCTCTACTAAAAATACAAAAATTAGTTGGGCATGGTGGCATGTGTCTGTGGTCCCAGCTACTTGGGGGGCTGAAGCGGGAGAATCACTTGAACTTGGGAGGCGGAGGTTGCAGTGAGCCAAGATTACACCACTGCACTCCAGCCCCGGTCACGGAGAGAGACTCCATCTCAAAAAAAAAGAAGTCAATTATTTTCAAATTGATGTAAATGTTCAATCCAATCCCATCAAAACCCTGACAGGCTTCTTTTCCTAGACATTGACTAGCTGATTCTGAAGTTTATAAGGAAAAGCAAAATATCTGGAATAGCCAAAACAACTTTAAAAAGAGGATGAAGTCTAATTTCAATATTGATTATAAAGCTAGAGTAATCAAGATAGTATAGTGTGGGCATAATAGATAGAAAGTTATATAAATGGATAAATTTAGACAAATGGAGAGCACAGGGATAGATACATATATATTGCTAGCTGTCTTTCTACAAAGATTCTAATGCAATTCAATAGGAAAATGAATATTTTTCAACAAATGATGCAGAACAATTTGATAGACATATGCAAAAAAGGACATCAACTCTTACTTCATTGGATATACAAAAATGAATCCAAGTCAGGTATGGTGGCTCATGCCTGTAATCCCAGCACTTTGGAAGGCTGAGGCAGGTGGATTACTTGAGGTCAGGCGTACAAGACCCACTGGCCAACATGGTGAAAGCTCGTCTCTACGAAAAATACAAAAATTAGCTGGGCATGGTGACGCATGCCTATAATCCCAGCTACTTGGGAGCCTGAGGCATGACAACCACTTGAACCCGGGAGATGGAGGTTGCAGTGAGTCAAGACCACGCCACTGCACTGCAGCCTGGGCGACGAGAGCAAGGCTCCATCTCGAAAAAACAAAAACAACAAAAATTAATTCAAACAGATCATAGATATAAATGTAAGAACTAAAACTATAAAACTTTTAGGAGAAATATTAGTGCCCACAGTTTGGGAAAGTTTTCTTAAATGGGTCCAGAAATGCATAAATTATCAATGTAAAACTCAGTAAATTAGATTTCATCACAAATACAAACTTTTATTCTTCCAAGACAAAGTTACAAAAATGTAACTTGATTTTTGTCATGATTTAATGCATGCATACATATGACAAATTTTATCTCATTTTACACTTTAAAGAGTGTGCACCTTGTATACATTGTGCACAGTATACTGCGTGCCAGTTTTTCTGTTAATTATACCTCAGTAAGGTTGTGATAAATGTATATATTTTAAAATATGTACCAAAATACACTACCACCGGTTGTGTACAGACATGCCTTGTGTCTTCTGTCTCACTAACGCTGGGCATTTCTTTATATCGAGCATTTTCCCCAAACTGATAAGCAAATATAAAGCTATCTCATTGTCATTTTAAATTTTTGCTGTGATTAAAAATGAAGTTTAAAATATTCACTTATTTTGGTGTATTTACATTGCTTTTTTATGAATTATATGTATGCTTTGCTCATTTTTATTGGTGTGTTTACATTTTTTCTCATTTATTTCTTTTCATGATAATGCCAGTACATTTTTCCAGACTTTTCCTATGCAAATACACATACTTTCCTTAAACAAAAACAGAATCATACTTTATATTCTATTTTTCAACCTACTTTTTACACTAACATAATGTGACTCTCCACCTAGATAAATGTGCAGCTACATCATAGTTTTAATGGTTATAGCAGCAATTCTTAATGCTGCTTCTTAACTTAAACCATATTTCGGTTTCAGAAAATGGAACGAAGCTCTCCCTCATTTCCAAGGGAGTTAAGAGTAATTTTACAAATCACTTTTTTATTTGCTACAGCATCATAGAAATTATAGTAGATTCTTCTATGAGTGACAACCAATAATCCTCCTCAGCCTGAAAGAGAACTTTATAAAACTGACTTTTGCTAACTTCTTTCATAGCTGTCCTAGAATGGTGCCAATAATAAAATTTTCAGCTATCCACACTTTACTCGACAAATTATGAAGAGACCAATTTGTTCCCATAAGTCTCCACTCCATTAATAGCCGAGATGAGGTGCACTCTGGCAACTAGTGGGCTAGAGTAGAGATGTCTCTTTGTCAAGATCTTAAGAGGAGTAAATCAGCAACCCTTCCTTAGTTCAAAAGGAAATACATTGATCAAAATTAAAAGCTGTTCCTCTTGAAGGTCAGACAAAAAAAAATGAGTAATGTTCTGTGAGAAATACAATTATTATTCAATGCAGTGCAATGCTATGACATTGGGGCTGAGGACTTCAAAGTAGCACAGCTTTGGAATGAAAAGTTATGGTTTACCTAGAAATAGTAATCTATCTTCTTTGCCAGTTACCTTTGAGTGACACTTAATATCCAGGCTCTGTCACCCAATGGTCTGAAAGACCTTCTCAAATTGGGATCAGTAGAACCTTACTTAAAATCATCATTCCATTCCCTTTTGGACTGTGTTTCAAACAACCCAACCATACAAATGAGGAAATATTCAGGCTGAAGGTTAGATTGACTGACTGACCACACTGGCTTGGATTTTTATGTTTGAAACCACTGATGAGAAACAAAGCTTTGTTTTTGAAAAGAAAAAATTCAGGCATTGGGTTGAAGTAACAAGTCTGTAGCAGCCTGAGCATTTCAAGTAGCTTTTTTCTCCAATGATTAGAAAGCCATTGAGCATTCAGCAAACACTGGGGCCACCTCTGTGCCCTACATAATTCTGAGTATTGATAAAAATATGAAATTAAGCACACATGTCCACCCGTCGTCAGCTGAGTGGATTAAGAGGCATGTGTGTGAACAACTCACTCCCTGGCAAGGCTGATGGGGTTGAGTGTGTGAGAAAGCCAGCGTCCACTGTAAGCCTAAGACCGCAGCAGTGGCTGGGACTGACAGGAGATGGGAGGGGCTCTATGCAGGAGACCGCGTTTCAACATGAGAAGAGGAGGAAACGTGACTATTCAAGCCCACCATCTTTCTACCTCTTGATGCATAACACCAATGCTGGAAATAACTATTGTGAGGGATATTTTTAAATCCCAGTGATTCTTAAAACAAATAGAAGAGGGAAAAGTGCATTTCAAGTAGCTAGGCTAACGATCACTTTTTGCATAAAGGTGATAAAAGCAATTACACCTTAACAGAAAAGCTCTCAGTTTGTCTAGAGATGTTTTCTCCCCCGATTTAACACTTTATCAAGCTTCACACAAATATTAGATGTTTCCAATAACTAGAGACTTACAGCTCATTTGAGAGTGAGAGGACTCTTCCACGTGACATGAGCTACCTGAGAGGAAAACGCCTGATGCATGAGGAGCTGGGTGCCCTTCAGAGCAGGTGCCAAGGTGAGTGGGCAGGTAGGAAACAGAGCAGCCCTCCTGGAGGCCCCTCCTTGGATGACAAGGACAGGTGCTTTGCAGAAATCAGAGCCACAGTGGTTGAGACTGAGATGCAAGACTAATAGGCTAAGAGGAACTTAGGTAGACCAGTAAGTGTGACCATCCAACTTGTGTGCCATCAGTGGGTCCAGGAAAGCCTCTCCATTTCCAATACCTTCAGCTAAGGGCGGCAACCCAGAGAAGGATCTGGGCTTAATGAAATAGAGCCCCAACTTGGGAGAGGAGGCTTGATGACCAATATCAAATCCTTTTCTGAAATCTGTGTTTGGAATGAAGGTGGACAGAATGTATGGGAAAGGGATGTTGAAAGGAAGGACAGAAGACAACGGAAAACCTGGCCCACCTACAGTGAAGTTTTTGCTGCTGCTGCTGCTGGAAAGCCTGTGTTCGAGCTTGTGCTGGTTCGTTGGGGTCCTTCCGCAGACGTGGTGATGCCCTGGCCTGATCTTGTAATCCTGGGTTATGCAAAAGGTCTGCTGTCAGGGGCCCTGGGTCTTGAAATATCAGAGAAGGAGAGAGAGCTGGACACCTGTGTACTGGGACAAATATATTAAAATAATTGGAAGACGATAGATGTCATCCCAATAGTATTAACAGAGCAAAGACTAACTGGTATCCCTCAAGGGGGGAAACAAGTGGCACCAAAAATTAAAGATGTAATAGGGAAAAAAACGTGCCTTAAATGAAGGCAGAATCAAATCTACATATGGAAAGAACCTTCCAAGCAGACCATATTATAGGAAATTTGATACAAAATAGGCACAACCAAGATGAATCCTCATAAATTACTGATCACCCAAAAAGTTGAGACAATTCTTAGGCATTTGAAAAGAAGAAACACAAAAACATTTACTTAAAAGGCAGATAAATGAAGCCAGGATCATGTTTCTTTACAGCAATATTAAAATCCAGAAATAAAATGGCACAGCATCTATGAGTTTGAGAAAGGGGAAAAAGTGTAATCCAAAAATCGCAGGCCCAACAAGGTGTGGTTCAGGTATAAAGATGTGAAACATGCACTCACAGACTTGTAAGACCTCGGGAAATATATCTCCCATTCGTCCCTTATGAAGAAAGTTTTGATGACAAAGTCGAGCCATTCAAGAATGAATACAGTTATAGTGAAGGACCTCTAGTGAGCGCTGACTCAGTGTTAGACGGAAATTGTGATGGTTGATTCTATGTGTCAACTCAACTAGGCACAGAGTACCCTGATTAAACATGATTTCTGGGTGTCTGGGAGGCTGTTTCCAGATGTGACTAGCATTTAAATCAGTGTACTCAGTAACACTGACTGTCCTCCCCATTGGGAGTGGGCACCATCCAACCTGCTGAGGGTCTGAATACAACAAAAGGCAGAAGAAGGAGCAACTCACACGTTTTGCTTCCTGCCTGTCCATTTGAGCTGGGACATCTCATCTCATCTTCTGCCCACAGACTGCGATTTACACCATTAGCTCCCTCGGTTCCCGGGCCTTCAGACGGAAACTGAATTACACCACCAGCTTTCCTGAGTCTCCAACTTGCAAAAGGTAAGTCATGGGACATCTGCATCTCCATATCACATAAGCCAATACCTTATCATAAATCTCCATCTCCATCTCTCTCTTTCCATATACATATATATGTGAGGTTTTATACATATATACACACACAGTAAGTTCTCACTTAGCGTTATCCATAGGTTCTTGGAAATTGCAACTTTAAGCAAAACAACATAAGCAGGTCCTAAATATGTCATTTCATTCAACATTATTTTGTTATAACATTGATTAGAAAAAAATTGATTTTATTATACATCATTTCACTTAAAGTCAAAGTATATATCTTCTATAAATATATGATACATATATATCATATATAGAACCCTAATACAAAAGCTAAACAATTTTATATATTTTATATTACCATATTATATATACACACAACTTTGGAGACATGCTATAATAAAGAGGTATGGTTAATGATATCTTTGAATATAGCAACAGTCAAAGGAGACAGGAAAACGCAATTTTACTTGTTTTTTTCCTCTCATACTATTTTTGACTGAGGTGTAAATTACACATAATACATAGATTTCAATCACATATTTTCATTAATTTTGACAAATATATAAACCCATGTAATCACTACCCCAATAAAAAAAATATAGAACATTTCCATCTTCCTGGGGAAGTTCCTTCAAACCTCTTTCAGTCAATTCCCCAGACCCCAGAAGTAGCCATTGCTCTGATTTTCCATCACCTGTTCTAGATCTTTATGTAAACAGCAACAAATGATGTGTTTTGTTTCTTTCCTTCAAGATATTTTTTAAATGCATTCATGCTGTTGCATATGTCAGTAATTTGTTTTTTACTATTGAGTAATATTCTGTGGATATACAACAACGTATTTATACATTCTCCTTTTGTCTCCACCTTTTGCCTCTTAAAAATAAATCTACCATACACATTCTTGTACATTGCCATTCCTCTTGGATAAACACCTAGCAGTGAGCTTGCTGGGATATCATGTAGTTGTACATGTAACATGTAACTCCATAAGGAATAGACTAACAGTTTTCAAAGTGGTTATACCATTTTGCCAGAATGCCAGAGGCTCAACATCCTCTCCAACATCCTTAGACTTTTTCATTTTAACCATGCTAGTGGGTCTAAGTATCTCTTTGTGGTTTTAGTGTGTGTTGCCATTTCTGATGAGTAATAATGCTGAGCTTTTTTTTTTTTTTTTAAACAGAAATGGTCTGTTCAAAACTGTTTTGCAAATACTTTCACCAAACTTACATTTGCCTTTGAATTTTCTGGAGAATCGCTTTGGAAGAGCAGATAGTTTTAATTTTAATGAATTTACCAATTTTTCAATTTATCTATTTTTTTCTCTTTTATAGGTAGTTCTTTTTAATGTCCTTTAAGAAAATTTTGCTTACTGTATGTTCAAGAAGATATTATTCTAAGTTTCCTTCTAGGAGCTTTATAGTTTTACCTTGTACATTTAGTTTTGTACACATCTTGAATAATTTTTTGTGTATAGTATGAGTCAGGATTTGTTTATGGGGAGATTTTATACATGTATACTGAGTTGTCTCAACATTGCTTATTAAAAAGACTTTGTCTTCTCCATCAAAACACATCGACATCATTGTTGAAAGTCAATTGACAATATTTATATGGCTTTATCTTGAGATCTTAAAATCTGTACCACTGATTGATTTGTCTACCCTAAAAATTACCACATAGCTTTGAAAATGTAGTGTTATAAGTCTTGATATCAAGTAGGATAAGTCTCCCAACTTTGTTCAACTTTTTCAAAAAGTTTTAACTATCCTAAGCATCATAGAATGCTTAGAATTTCATATAATTTTATATATTAGCATTTTCATACAATTTTAAAGTCAGCTTGCTAAAATTTTTTTTAAAGCTGGTGTGATTTCGATTGAGACTATGTTGAATCTATACACCAATTTAGGGAGCATGAACATAATAATATTGAATTTGCCAGTGTATTAAAATGGCATATCCCTCCATTTATTCGTTCTTAATTTCTTTGCTCCATATTCTATAGTGGTCACTGTAAAAATCTAGCACATCTTTTACACTTATTCCCATGTATTTTGCTTTTAAATCAATTTTATGTAAATGATATCTTATTTCATCTTATTTTATTGTTTGTTGCTAAAACATAGAAGTACAAGTAAATTTTGCATATTGAACTTGACTCTTGTGGAATTGCTATATTCACCTCTTTGCTCTAGTAGGTTTTTTTCTCCTATAGATTTCTTAGGACTGTTTGTATACATTATCATGTCATATAGAAATTAGTTCTACTTCTTCCTTTTTCATCTTTTCTGTTTTTTTTTTTTCTTACCTTATTATACTGGCTGGGACCTCCCCCATAATGAAATGATGAGGATAGATAGCCTTGTTTCTTGGAGGAAAGCAAGCATTCAGTGTTTTACTGTATGATGTTCAATGTTTAATGTACGATGCCTGCTGTAGGTTTTCATAAATTCCTTTTATCAGACTGACAAAATTGCCTTCAATTTCTAGTTTGTCAACAGTCTTTACTAAGAATGTGTTGATTTTCTGCATCTATTGAGATGATCATGTGGGGTTTTTTACTCTTATGATATGGTAACTGATATTGGTTTTCTAATGTTAAACAAACCTTGCATTCTCGGACCAAACAATTGGTCCTTTTCCTATTTGCTGAACTTGATGATTTTTGTGTCATTGTGTATAGGGATATTGGCCTGTACTTTTCTTACAATGTCCTTATTAGGTTCAGCCCTTTGGATTGTCTTTTTTGTTTTGTTTTGTTTCTATTTTGTTGACTTCTGCTTTTATCTCTTTTACATCTTTCTCCTTAGATTGATGTAAATTAGGTCTCCATTTTCTAGCTTCTTAGATATAACCTTAAATCTTAATATATTTAAACATTTCTTCATTTATAATATAAGCATTTAAAGGTACAAGTTTCCCTTTAAGAACTGGTTTAACAATATTTCACACATTTTGTTAACTTTTATTTTCATTGTTGTTTTGTTTGAAATATTTTCTTATTTCTCTTCTGATTTCTTCTTTGACCCATTGGTTATTTATGAATGTAGTTTTATTTCCAAAAATTAGGGGATTTTCTATATATCTAATTTCAAAACTTTGAAATTTACTGAGTCTTGTTTTACAATTCAGAATATGATCCGGCTTAGCGAATAGTCCACATGCATTTCATTCAAAGAATTTGGAGGGATTTTTCTACAACTCAACTAGGTCAATTTGGATAACATTGTTCTTCAAACATTCTATATCCTTAATGACTTTTTGCCTTTTTTATTCCATCAATGTTGAAGCTATGGATGCTAAAATCCCAATTTATGACTATTGATTTGTCTATTTCTCTGTTTAGTTTTCTCAATTTGGGTTCAGGTATTTTTGTTTTTGATTTACTGGCAGTAACTTGCTTCTTTTACAGCTTTATTGTGGTACAATTAATTTACAATAAACAGGACACATTTAAAGTTTACAATTTGATAACTTTTGACATATGTATGCACATGGGAAATCACCCACAATCAAGATTATGCCCTTTTGTAATCCAAGCTTACCTCACTCTTTCCCCACCTCCAGTAATTCACTGATATTCTGTCACCTTAGTTTTCATTTTCAAGAATTTCATATATATGGAAAAATATAGCATGTTCCCATTCTGTTTGGATTCTTCCACTCTGGAAAATCATTTGGGATTCATCCATGTTGTTGCATGTATTAATAATTTATTCCTTTTGTTATTGAGTATTATTCTACCACATGAGTATATGGCAACTTCTTTAGCTATTCATTTGTTGATGGACATTTGGGTTGTTTCTAGATTTAAGCTATAACAAATAAAGCTGCTATAGACATTTTTGTACAAGTCTGTGTTGATGTGTGCTTTCCTTTCTCTTGGGTAAATATCTAGAAGTGGAATGATTGGGTTGCATGGTAGATGTACATTTAACTTATTTTTAAAACCGCCAATTTTTTCCAAAATGGTTGTATCCTTCCACATTCTTATGAAGCATTATGAGAATTCCAATTGCTCCACATACTTGACAACAATTAGTAGTCAGTCTTTTGTACTTTTAGCCATTGCAACTGGTGTGTCGTGATATGTTATTGTGTTTCTAATGGCATTTCCCTAATAGCTAATAACGGTAACTATATTTTCAGGTATTTTCCTACCATTGATATATCTTCTTTGGTGAAGACTGTGCAAATCTTTTGTCTTTTTTTAAATTGGGTCAATTGTCTTTTTACAACTGAGTGGGAGGAGTTTTCATATAATCTTCATAAGATACATTTTGCAAATATTTTCTTGTAGTCTATGGCATGCCTTTTCTTTTGAAGAATAAAGGTTTTTAATTTCGATAATTTTCTATTTTTATTTATGTTTATAATTTGTTTTCTTTGGTACATACTTAATAAACCTTTGCCAAACCCAAGTATGAAGATTTTCTCCTATGTTATCTGCTAAAAGCTCTGTTGTTTAACCTTGCATTTAGGCCTATCATTCATTTCAAATTTATTTTTGCATATGGTGTGAGGTAAAGATGAAAATTCATTTTTCCGCAAATTGCAATCTCTCTGGCACCATTTATTGGAGAAAAATCTCATTTTCCAACTAAATTGCTTTGAGACCATAGGAAATCAGTTGATCAAAAATATGTGTATCTATTTCTCTACCCTTTCTTCTGTTCCATTTATCTAAGTGTATATTTATGTCAATACTATACTTTCTTGATTATTGTGGCTTTATAATAAACTTGAAATCAAACTTTGTTCCTGTTTTCAATGTTGTTTTGGCTCTTCTAGATTCTAAGCATTTCCATATAAATTTAAAATAAGCTTATTCATATTTAGAAAAAGAAAGCTGCTGGGATTTCTTTGGACTCATGATGAATCTACACATCAATTTGGAGAGAACTGACATCTTACGACTATTGTGTCTTTTGACCCATGAACATAGTTTACATCTCCATTTACTTCTGCCTTCTTTAACACTCTCAGCAATGCTTAGAGTTTTCATAATTTATATTCTTGCTTTGTTTCTAGTCTTAGGAAGAAAGTATTAATTTTTTCAGGATCAAGCATGATTTTGCTGTAGGCTTTTTGCAGATGTACTTTCATTGTTTATCCTTACCTTTTTTTATGTCATTGTTTTCTGTTTTTATCTTCATTATGTCCCTTCTTCTGCTAACTTTAGATTTCATTTGTTCTTTTTTTTCTATATTCTAAAGTAGAAGCATTGATTAGAAGTCAGCAAACTTTTTTCATGAAGATTAAAGGATAATTATTTTAGGTTTTGCTATGCATACAGTTAATCAACTTTATTGTTGTAGCATGAAAGCAGCCATAAGCCATGCACAAACGAATCAACATGGCTGTGTTTCAATCAAACTTTATTTACAGAAACAGGCAGCAGGTTGGATTTGGCTCATCTGTTATAGTTTGATAACCCTGGTTTAGATCACTTATTTGAGGCCTTTCTTTTTTTCTGGTGTAGGCATTTAGTACTATAAATTTTCCTCTAACTATTGCTTTATATGCATTCCACAAATTTTCATATGTCATATTTTCACATTTATTGAGTTCCAAATGTTTTCTAATTTATTTTATTTCTTCTTTGACTGAAGAAATATTTTAACGTATTATCTAGTTTCCAAATATTTGGGGTTTTCCAGATGTCTTGCTGTGATTAATATTTAACTTAAATCCATTCTGATCATAGAACATGCTTGGCATGATTTGAATTCTTTTAAATATATTAAGACTTGTTTTATGGCCCAGAATATAAATGTGTTGAGGTTTGTTTTATGGGCCGGAATATAGTTTTTCTTGGCAAATGTTCCCTGTGCACCTAAAATGAATCTATTCTGCTCCTGTTGAGCGGAGTATTCCATAAATGTCAATTAGGTAGTTGATTGATAGTGTTACTCAATTCCTCTCTATCATTCCTGATTTTATGTCTACTTTTTCTATCAATTATTGACAGAGAGGTGTGAAATCTTAGGCTGTAATGGTAGATTTGTTTGTCTCCTTTTAGCTTTATCAGTTTTTGCTTCATGTATTTTGAAGCTCTATTTTTAGGTGCATAAACATTTTTCGTTGTTATTTTCCATTGATGTGATGACCTCTTTTTCATTAGGAAATGGCCTTCCTCATCCCTGATACTTTGCTTATGTTACTTTTTATCTTACGAAATAGCTATTCCAGCTTTCTTTTGATTGTTGTTAGCATGGAACACCTTTTTTTCCATCTGTGTGCTTTTAATGTACTTGTGAATTTTATTTAAAAAGTATTTTTATAATTCTATTTTATCTCCCATAGTCATAGCTATGGCTTTCTTTTGTGTCTTAGTGGTTCCTTCACATTTCATGATATATATCTTTAATTTATCACAGCCTACCTTCAAGTTATATATTACCACTTTATACATAATGTAAGAACATTTATCCTCCACCTCCTGGGCTTTGTATTATTTTATTTCTATATACAGTATGTTATAAACCCCACAGTGACATTTCATTAAGCTTACCTTAAAAAATCACTTACCTTTTAGAGATTTTTAAAATATGAAAATGTACTTTAATCTTTTCCACATGGTTTTGATTTTCTATACTCTTCATTCCTTTGTGTAGATTCGGATTTGCCATTGGTATCATGTTTCTTCTGCCTGAAGGACTAACTCTTAACCTGCAGCACAGGTCTCTGGTGACAACTTCTTTAAGCTTTTCTATTGCCTGTAAAACTCATTATTTGGACTTCATTTTGGAAACAGATTATCACTGGCAATATAAATCAAAGTTAACTATTTTTTCTTTGATACTTGACAGAATTGATCTTCTGTCTTTCGGATTACATTGTTTCTAGTGAGAAATTTGCTATTATTCTGATTTTTGTTCTCTGTTCACATGTGCTTTGTGTCTCTTACTGTTTTTAAGATATTCCTTACTACTGGTTTTAAACACTTTGATTTTTATTTGCTTTAGTGCAGTTTTCTTCATGTTTCTTTACTTGAAGTTTGTTGAGCTTCTTGAAATTGTGGGCTTAAACTTTTTATCAGATTAGAAAATTTGTGTCCATTACTTCTTCATATAATTTTTCTGACTCCCCACCCTGCTTCTTTTATGGGCTACAATTACATGGAGGAGAGGTTCCTTGAGGTTGTCCCCCATTTCACTGTTGCTCTGTTTCTTTTCAGTTTTTTGTCTTTTTGGGTTTCATTTGTAATGATTTGTATTGCTATGTCTTCAAGTTCAGTAATCTTTTCTTCTGCAATGTCATATCTGCTGTCTTCATCCCACATCTTTTCCATCCAACACCTTTTCCATCTCAAATACTGCATTTTGCCTTCTAGAAGTTCAATTTGAGTCTTTCTAAAATATTTTCTTTGTCTATATTTTCTTGGCCTCAGGGGTCAGAAAACTTATTCTTCAAAGGACCAGATGGTAAACATTTTAGGTTTAAGGAGTTATAAATGTTTTTGTCACATTTTTTACAATATTTTTAAAGTAATCTTTAAAATTTTTAAATAAAAGGAACAACTATTCTTAGCACTCGGACCATATGAAAAGAGACTCCAGGCTGGATTTGACCCACAGACCATTGCTGGAAAACCTTGCTCTCTCTTCTTGAATATAGGAGATACATTTATGACATTTTCAACTCCTTCTATCATCTATCTCATTTTGAGTCTGCTTATACTGATGGATTGACTGATCCCCTCAGTATGGTAATATTTTTCTGATTCTTTGTATACCTGGTAATTTTGGTAATTTTTGATTGAGTTGCAAAAATTGTGAATTTTACCTTAATACCTGATTTTTGTATTTCTTCAAATATTCTTGAGCATTGCATTGGAACCCTGTTAAATTGCTTGAAAACATCTTGATCCTTTCAAGGCTTTCTTTTAAGATTTTTTTTATTGCTTTGTTTTGTTTTTGGCAGAACCAAGGTAGTCTTTAACTGACAGCTGATTCTGGCCCACCACTGAGGCAACAACTGAATACTTTATAAACTGAATAAACTGCACATTTTATCCAGTGCCCTGTGCATTGCAATGTTATTTTTACTCTGGTTGGCAGGAATACAATCTATTCCTGGCCCTGTGTGATCATCAAGAATTGTTTCACCTGCTCTTTTCTGGGCCTTGGAAAGTTTCCTCACAGGCGTGTGTTGATCCTTACTAGGCAGAACCTCTAAGGTGAACCCTCTGGGACTCTCTGGAGCTCTCTCTCCATGCAGCATTCTCCCTGCTGTGCTATTTTCTCCTTTCTGATATTCTGCTCTGAGTATCCTAGCTGTCCCAGCCTCCCCAGATTCTCAATTCTATCTCCTCAACTCAGGGAGACTCCCAGGATCTGAGTGATCCCCTTCTCCTCCTAGAAGGTCTCTTGGGGCAGTTCAAGGGCAATCATACTGCTCCCTTCATTGTTGTGCTTCACTCGGGAACCCGAGCGCACTCCAGCAATGCCTGTTGTCCAATGACTGAAAACTGTAATTTCATTTAATTTTTTTTCTCATTTTTTTGAAGGAGGAAGGTAAATCTGGCCCCTGTTACTCCATCCTGCTCAGTGGTGAAGTCCCACTTTGCGGATTTTGAAGCTCCAGCATTGGCTTCATTCTAGAATCACCTGGAAGAACTGACTTGACTTTATTTCAAACTTTTCTCTGCTACTTTTTATGCATGTATCACCTTGATATTTCTTCTAAAACTTAGTAAGGATTGCCTGGCTGGTGGTATTGTGAGTCATTTTAATTTTCTTCTTTATGCTCTCAGCATTATTTTTCTTTTTTTTTTTTTTTTTTTTTTTTTTTTTGTCTCAGTTTTTTTTTTTTTTTTTTTTTTTTTTTTTTTTTTTTTTGAGACAGAGTCTTTCTCTGTCACCGAGGCTGGAGTGCAATGGTGTGATCTCAGCTCACTGCAAACTCCACCTCCCGAGTTCAAGCAATTCTCCTGCCTCAGCCTTTTGAGTAGCTGGGATTAGAGGTGTGCACCACCACATGCGACCAATTTTTGTATTTTTAGTAGAGACGGGGTTTCACTATGTTGGTCAGGCTGGTCTCAAACTCCTGACCTCACGATCCACACCCCCACCTTTGGCCTCCCAAAGTGCTGGGATTACAGGCATGAGTCACCGCACCCGGCCAGAATTTCTTTTTCATTAATGACTGCTACTATTATACAAATTAAGATGTGAGCACTCTCATTGATAGTTATGTTAAACAATGCAAAATCATTCTGTCATTCCAAAATATGAACAAAATACAAATAGATTATGGAGTAGAATGCAAGGCCATAAATTGTATCCTGCTGCTGGCTACTTCTGACTCTACCCTTACCTCCTGGAAGCACACCCTTTCCTTTGTCATCAGAGGTGCATTAGCTGAAAAACTCAAGGTGAAGTGTCTCTGCTCCTCCAGAGTGGTCTCCTATTCTCACCTGGAAATATGCGTCACTCTGCCTGTGCACAGAGACCTGTGAACTCCATAGTCTCATCTGGGAAGACCTGCTCCAGTCCTTCAGTGCCTTCTTCATGTGTGCAGGCACTGCTGTCCAGGAGCTGACCACAGTAGAGTCCTCAGTCAGTGTTTGGGGACTTGACTCATACTCTCAATCTCCAAGAGCCATTCCCCTACTTGGATTTGACTTTCTTCCATAAAGAAGCACAGCCTGACTCCCACACTCTGCATATGGTTATAATTCCAGCCTCAGTCACTGTTCTTGGGAACAGGTGTCATTTCACTGTTTTCCCTCCAGTTGTTTGAAGAGCCTGCCCATTCTGACAAGCATGTAGATGTTTTGTCTGGACATTTTCATACTTAGATATCAGAACTGTAGGATCATCTTGTTTTTCTACATCATATTTAACCTGACTCTGGGCCTCAACTAACCAGGATGTTGGATAAATTCAGTCTCTGTCATTTTAAGAGATGGTTGGATGTAAATGTTTGGGACTTCCGCTGTGTGCCTGCAAAATGGTGAATGATATGTTGATCTATGATTCTGGTCCTTACCATTCTCAATTGCTACCATACCTGTGAGCTCAGAGCTACTCCTTACTGTGCTGTTCTTAAATGAAGGCAGGCCAGGCCATGACACTGTTGCCTCTGGTATCACTATTGCTCTGTACTCGCCCCTCTATGGAGCATGAATATGATCAGCTTCTACAATTTTCACAGATGACAAAACCCCAGGCCCCTTTCCAGTCTCCCTTCTCCAATTCTGTCTCCTCCACCTCTTGAATACTGGCTTCACTCCTAGCACCAACAATCTGAAACATACGTTTTTTACTTATCCCTGAGAATGGATAGATAGGGGAAGTGAATGCATTCATTTAAGTCCTTGAGAAGCAGACATTAAAACAAGGTGAGATATGCAAGAGAGTTGTTGGAGGAGGGGGCAGGAGAAGAGGAGGAAGTGTTCAGCCGATGACTTAGATCTGACACCACTGAAAGGAGAGAAAGAAAGAAGAAGGATTCAAACCAGAAGAGGCTTGGAATGCAGCACCATCTCAATAGTTTAGCAAGACCACTGGAAGGACTGAGGCCAAAGTCACCTATCAGAGACATCCTGCATCTTATGGGGATGGACCTGCCTTGGTACCAGGGCCGTGCTCAGGCATTAGCTGGGAGCAGCCATCAGGAAGTGTAACCTTAGCATCAATGCAGTAGGGAATCTCTTAAGGTCATTGGAATCAAATTCCAAACTGTCCATAGCCTCTGACTTATATTTCCTGTTGGTAAAGGAAGTGTATGGGAAAAGCAGCTGTTGGTTTACAGCTGCTGCAATCACCAAGAAGTGAATCTTGCTGCTTTCACCATGCGTCATCAGTGCCAACAGCACCACACATCACACTGACCATTTCTGCCCTCCATAGGAATGACATCTGTCAAACAATACTTGACAGACATACTTTGCTTTTTTCAAACAATATGAGCCACAGAAAACTAAACCTGCTCCAATAACGTAGTTAAGTGTTATTATCAAAGCCACTAAATGTACTTCTTGGCACATTATCAGCAGAATGTGGCGGCAGTAGTGTCTGCTATTATGAGCATCATAGCTATGAATTTCTTGACTGTTGGCCAATTGTAAGAGCCACTGGAGCATTACAAGATGCAACCAGTATAGTGGTAGCTGGGTACAAGTTCTATGCTTACTTAGATGGAAATCTAAGTTGGGTGATGGGTCTTTGAAGGTGCTATGGTCTGAATGTTTCTCTTCTCTAAAAAGTCTTATGCTGAATCCTAATCCTCAAAGTGATGGTACTTTCATGAACCAGATTAGTGCTCTTATAAAAGAGACTCCAGAGAGCTACCTAACCCCTTCCACCATGTGAGGATGCAGCAAGAAGGCAACGTCTGTGAAGCAGAGTGGGCCCTCCCCAGACACTGAACCTCTGGCACCTTGATCTTGTATTTCCCAAACTATAAATGTAAGAAATAAATTTCTGGGCCGGGCGCAGTGACTCAAGCCTGTAATCCCAGCACTTTGGGAGGCGGAGACGGGCAGATCACGAGGTCAGGAGATCGAGACCAGACTGGCTAACACGGTGAAACCCCGTCTCTACCAAAAAAATACAAAAAACTAGCCGGGCAAGGTGGCGGGCGCCTGTAGTCTCAGCTACTCGGGAGGCTGAGGCAGGAGAATGGCGTAGACCCCGGAGGCGGAGCTTGCAGTGAGCTGAGATGCGGCCACTGCACTCCAGCCTGGGCAACAGAGCAAGACTCCGTCTCAAAAAAAAAAAAAAAAAAGAAAGAAAAAAAAGAAATAAATTTCTGGGTGTTTTTGTTTTTGTTTTGTTTTTGAGATGGAGTCTCACTCTGTCACCCAGTCTAGAGGGCAGTAGCATGATCTCAGCTCACTACAACCTCCACCTCCCAGGTTCAAGTGATTCTCCTGCCCCAGTCTCCCGAGTAGCTGGGATTACAGGTGTGCATCACCATGCCTGGTTAATTTTTGTATTTTTAGTAGAGATGTGTTTTCACTGGCCAGGCTGGTCTCAAACTCCTGTCCTCAAGTGATCTGCCCACCTCGGCCTTTCAAAGTGCTGGGATTACAAGTGTGAGCCACCATGCCCAGCCCTGTCATTTCTAAGTCACCCAGTTTATAGTATTTTTGTTATAACAACCACAGTGAGTAAGACAAAAGGTAAAGCAGATTCAGCCTAATGGACCTTTTTGTCTGCCCTGAGAATTCATGAGGCCACAGTGGCAGAGGCTTAGCCAGCCAGATCACAGGCAGCCTTGCACAACCTCTTCAGAAGTAATTTCTTCGTACCCTCCAGCAAATCTCCTAGAGACCCATACCTCCCTGTGTAAACTGAGGTAGAGGAGTCAAGCCAAACCCAACACCACTCTCTCTATACTCCTCCCCTTCATGTGTAAGCTATTGGGCCACATCGCTTGTTTCTGATGTGACCTGCAATAAACATCACTGAAGAATGGATGGGTCTTTGTTTCTGGTAACAAACTGCTCCTTGGCCATTCAAATGCCTCAGGGACAGCTTCCCCCTTTGAAGCCTCTCTGGTCCTCCAGTGCATCTGTGGCCTGCAGCTGGGCCCTGCCTAGGTGAAGGGTGGGGCAGAATAGTCTAAGCAGGGCAGTATAGCTGGAGTGGGGCAGTACTGCCTGAGTGGAGCAGCCCACACGGATTAGCCCAGGGATCTGACCGCCTGCTGGCAGAGGCCAGAGTGCAGAAGTGATTAATTCCTGGAGATACTTGTCAGTGGTATACCTGGGAGCCACTTTAACTTGCAGAACTGGCAACAGGCTCTCTTTAAGACTATTTTTCCTACTTACTTAATTAGTTCATTTATTCATCATATTCCTGCTGAGGTCCTGCTCCGTGTCAAACCCACCACTAGGCACCTGGAATACAAGGACAAACAGAAGCTGCTGAAATTGTTGAAGGGAGGAGCCTGGTCTTGGATTTGGGTCATAGAAGTGGAAAAGAAGGAACCTGGCCCCATTCCCTAGACCCCTGTCCACCAAGAAAAATAACTAAATAATAAAAGGAAGAAAAAGAAGAAACATGGGTGGATTTGAGAGCTATGTAAGAGGACTAAAACTCAGCTATTTTTAGCACATACTATATGGCCAGGCAGGACCAGCTACCTGATAGGCAGGGCTCATTGCAACATGAAAATGTGAGAACAGTTGTTCCAAAAGCAGGAAAAGCTTTTTCCTTCCTTCCTCAGTCTCTCCATCTCTCTGGACTGCAGCACAATTCGAGAAAGATTCAGCAAGGCTAATGGAAGTCCTCAAGCCAATGTCAAGCAAAGGAAGAAACCTGAATCTTACTGGAATGGGCTTGCCTTAGGGATACTCACTGGGTGAGGCACAGACCCTCACAAGTGCCTGGGTTCCCGTCCTATGACTCAGAGCTACGCCCTCACCCAGGTCTCTGCTGGACACAGAAAGCACCAGAAGTTGCTGAGCCAAGAGAGGCAACCGAGCACCTGAGAATCCATTCTAGAGATGTGGTGGATGGGCGGGACCCCCAGTGTTTGTGCCACTCACAACGGACTTCGGTTACAAAACATGTTCAAAGATAGTATTATGGGCTGGGTGCCGTGGATCACACCTGTAATCCCAGCACTTTCAGAGGCTGATGCAGGCAGATCACCTGAGGTCAGGAGTTCAAGACCAGTCTGGCCAACGTCGCAAAACCCCATCTCTACTAAAAATACAAAAATTAGCCAGGCATGGTGCCACACACCTATAGTCCCAGCTACTTGGGAGGCTGAGGCAGGAGAATCACTTGAACCCAGGAGGCGGAGGTTGCAGTGAGCCGAGATGGCACCACTGCACTCCAGCCTAGGTGACAGAGACTCCATGTCATATATATATACACACACACACACACACTCTCTCTCTCTCTATGTATATATACATATGTATTATATCTATTATATAATTAATATATTATATATATAATGTATATTATATATACATATATAATGTAATACATATATATTTTAGAGAGAGAGAGAGATGTGGTAGATGGGTGGAACCCCAAGTGCTTGTGCCACTCACATCGTACTTCAGTTACAAAACATGTTCAAAGATAGTATTATGGGCTGGGCACTGTGGCTCACACCTGTAATCCCAGCACTTTCAGAGTAAGTTTCATCAGGAAACTAGGGGGATACTCTTGGGACTTAGGGGAGGGTGGATAGAGAGAGTGAGATCTACCTGAGGTATAAACTCTAAGTAGTTGCTGGGAGGAAGAGGAAGTGGAGCAGAGGAACCTTCCAGCAGAAGGAACAGCATCTGCCAAGGTTCTGTCTGAAGGTGAGGCAGGAGAAAGCAGGGTACAGCTGGGAAACTGCAGCTTCTCTAGCTCAGAGTAATTGAAGTGAAAGCAGGGAGTGGGCAGAAACCAGACTGGACACAGGTAAAAGGGCCATGCAAGGATTTTTTTATTATTATTATTTATTTATCCTAAAAGCAAGGGGGGAAGTCCTAAGATGTTTCAAGCTGGGAAGTGAGATGATCAGGAAATTTCACTATGGGAAGGTCACCTTGTCACACTTGCAGAAGTTGGATTGAAGTTGGGCAAGACTGGAGGCAAGGAAGCCAGTAGGGAAACTGGTACCATCGTCCTAGCTTGGTGGCCTGTGGGATTGGAGAGATATTAAGAGGGCAAAACTGCAGGATGTGGTAGACAACTGAACATGACAGGTGAAACAGAGGAGGGGGTCATAGAGGATGCTCCTGTCTCTCCTCATAAACTGTGTGGATAGTGGTGTCAATTCCCTGAGTGAGGCACTGTGGGGAGAGGAGCGGATTGAGGGGAAGGAGGAGAAGAGCTCAGCTTTTCCATCCACTCCTGGAGCTGCTCAGGGAGGCATCCAGATGGGAATGTTTGGCAGACACTGGGATGCAGGGCTCTAGTGTCAGGTGAGGATTCCTGGCTTAGGTGAGGCGCTGAGAATTTTCAGCATTCCCCTGGTAATTGTTATGAGTTGAACTGTGTCCCCCAAAAAGATGTCGACATTCTCACCGCCAGTACCTGTGAACGTGACTTCTTTTGGAAATAGAGTCTTTGCAGATGATGGAGTTAAGATGAGGTTAAGGTAGGCCCTAACCCAATAGGACCATGTTCTTGAGAAAGAATAAATGTGGATGCAAAGGCAAAAATGCATGCAGGGGAGAACGGCATGTGACGATGAGGGCAGAGGTTGGGGTGATGCCTCTACAAGTCAAGGAGTGGCAAAGTTGCCAGAAAACTACCGGAAGCTAGAAGAGCCCCAGAAATTAACACAGCAATGAAACGACAAGAGGGCAGGAGGTCCTTCCAACCATTCAAATGCCCAATGAGGGAGCAGCAGCCTCTCTGATAAGGAAGTACCATCACCCACCCTTCCAAGCAGATGCTGGGATCGCCAAGCTAAAGGGAGACTGGGTCACAAAAATTCCTTCACTTAAGCCTCTGAGTCGTCAGTCTCCTCCGTCATTTCATACTTATTTTCCTTTTCACATCATAACAAAGTTCACTTTAACTTTGGAGTCAGACACTGTAGTGCTAAAGCACCATAACTACAGTTTCTAGAAGATTACATCCTATCTCATGCTACCTGCTGGGGCTTTTCATCCCCTTGGGGATCTCACCCTTCTCTTGGCAGTTTCCCATCTTCTTTTACCCCAAAACCCTGATCTTCCATCTGCTATCTCACTTCCCCCTAGCCTGCCTGCCCTCCCTCCTGCCTGCCCTGCTAATTCCCATCATATATCTCTGTGACTGATGAATAGGAAGTTAATCAGAGTGCAGTCAGCTGTACCTTCGAATCATAGACTCATTTTGAGGTGTCTTAATTGAACCGTCTCCCTGGGAAAGATGAACTGTAGATAACAATCAGGAAGGCTTGTGCAAAGGGTAAAGAGATGAGCCTTCTAAAAAGAATATATGTCAAAGTCAGATGACAGGAAACTTAGGTTCACCAAAATCATTCAATCAACCAGTTATTCACTCAACAAATGTTTACTGTGAGCCCCAGACCAGGTTAGGAGCTGGAGGGTATATCTCCAGGAATGTGGGTCCGTGGCTGTCACGCCCTCAAGCTATTTTCTCTGCCTCTGCAGGAAGAAAGCTGAAGGCCATTCAGGGAAGGATGCAGCTGGAGTGGGCTTCCTTGTGACACCAAAGAAAGAGATGACAGGTTGAGAAAGTGGCCCGAGTGTGAAAACTCTCTCAGCACTGGCTAGCTTCACCTGCCAGAAAGAAGCAAAGGAGATTGCCACAGACACCAGTGAGTTCTTTTCAAAACTGTTTCTCTTTTTTGCCAGATAGAGCTGTCAGGTCACATTTCCCACTCTTCTTGCAGTTGCTTGTATGCATGTTCTGGCCAATGGGAATATGGGCAGGATGGATGGGTGCTCCTCCAGGCCCAACCCACAGAGCCAAGCCTCCCACACAATCTTCCACCTCCATTTGCCCAGGCTGTAGGCAGGGTCACAGAGAAGACTGGGGAGGACCCCAAGGCCCTTGGAGGTGGAAGAGCCACCAGAAGGAAGTATCCTTTAGAGTAGAGCCCCACCCTCCCAGCCACTGGCCACCCAACATTGGATGTGAGATGCTAAGCCTTTGAGATTTGGGGGCTGTATTCCAATAGTTCATCTTCCCTAATTAACACAGAGAGTGAAGGGTGGGCTTCACCCCTGCTCTCCATTCCCTGCATCTAAAACTCAGTTTCATTGGTGCCAGGTACATTCAGGCCAAACGTCCCCAAATGAGGGCACAGCTGAAGGGCATGACCCACTCAGAGAGGGCTTTGAAAAGCAGTCTCTTCCTCATTGGCAGAAGCTGTGTCCAGGTGAAGCCAAGCTCTGAGGTGCAAATTTTATTCCCAAATATTTCAAAGAGAAAATGAGCCCATTCCACCTCACTGCTAGAGGAAAGTTAAAAGCAGGGTCTGTAGGCACTGAAGCCTTCTTAGACCCGCTAGGACTCCTGCTCAGGAGTCTCTGGTCATTCAAAATCAGATAAGGACAGAGGCCAAATTCAACTAAAGGTAAATTCCAGCCAGTGTCGATGCTCAGGAAGACTAATTAGCAAAGGCAATCAGGTCCTGTTTATCGTGGAAAAATCACTGGCCCCCTTCAGCAAGTCCATGTATCACCATTCTAGATGTCAGTCCCAGAGAGTGCTAATTTAGCTTGGGCCCCTGCTATGCAATGCAACCCAGCTGATATTCAAACATGCATAAACATCGTCATTTGCTAATAGCGGCTAATGGCTTTAATCATAGAATAAAACAAATCAATAATTAACCTTAGCAAGTAGAAGTGCAACTAGGATTCAAAAATAATGAATTCGTTAATGGTTCTTGCTGCCATTAGTGCAAATATGTCAAGGTAAATATGCAGAAATGTGCCCATTTGCAAGGAGCTAATCTGTTCATAAATGATCAGATTATGACTTAAATTGGACCATGTCTTGAAGGAGGGTAATAGGTAACACATCCACCAAGTTATCTCTAATGTATTAAGATACCTATAAGCGACTGGGCGTGGTGACTCACGCCTGTAATCTAAGCACTTTGGGAGGCCGAGGCAGGTGGATCACAAGGTCAGGAGATTGAGACCATCCTGACTAATCCAGTAACCCTGTCTCTACTAAAAATACAAAAAATTAGCCAGGCGTGGTGGCGGGCACCTGTCGTTCCAGCTACTCGGGAGGCCAAGGCAGGAGAATGGCATGAACCCGGGAGGCGGAGCTTGCAGGGAGCTGAGATCGCGCCACTGCATGCCAGCCTGGGTGACAGAGCCAGACTCCATCTCAAAAAAAGAAAGAAAGAAAAAGAAAACTATAAGCTTACACATGAAACCATTTATTTACCACCCTTATCCCTATGATGTGTACTGGGTCTATGCCAGAAGAAAGTGGCAGAGAATGTAGGAGTGGCCCCTCAGCTTCAGGAGACCAGGTGCCAGCAGATAACAGAATTACAGCAACATGGCAATGGCTCCGACAGAGCGGTGCTTTAAGGCTGAGCCATACACAGGCAGAGGCACAATGACCTGCCTGGGAAGGCCTAGAAAAAGTCATGCTTCTGACAAAGGAGGTGACAATTGAATTAGGTCTTAGGATGGGTAGAAGTTGCCAGATAGACAAAGAAAGAAAGGCCAAAAATACAAAAATTAAGAAAAAGAACCTGACGTGTCCAATGCATTCAAGTATATCCATGTGGCTGCAAAGCCAGGAGCTCTTGGGCACAGGGGGCGACAGGCTGGTGAGTCAGAGTGAGCCCAGGCGCAGAAGGCCTTGGGCATTTTGCTGAGGTTCTTTGTTTTGTTTTGTTTTGTTTTGGTTTTGGTTTTCTAGCAGACAACGAAAGCCACTGAAAGACTGACCCATGATTAACTAGAAATAAGATATGGCCAGGCGCGGTGGCTCACGCCTGTAATCCCAGCACTTTGGGAGGCCAAGGCAGGCAGATCACGCGGTCAGGAGATCAAGACCAGTCTGGCTAACATGGTGAAACCTCATCTCTACTAAAAATACTAAAAATTAGCAGGGTGTGGTGGTGCGCACCTGTAGTCCCAACTACTCAGGAGGCTGAGGCAGGAGAACTACTTGAACCCGGGAGGCAGAGGTTGCAGTGAGCTGAGATCATGCCAGTCTGCACTCCAGACTGGGTGACAGAGCAAGACTCCATCTCAAAAAACTAAAAAAATAAACAGAAATAAGACATAACAGCACTGAGAATTTTGTTTGTATGCCTTTATAGCTGGTAGAAGTAGGCCTTTCTTTGAAGAAATGTATATTTATCTTGTTTGTCTCAAATCATAAGCAATTACCCTGGAGGCTCAAGTGATGGAATAATTTTCAGGATTTGGGGGGTATGGAGCTGGACAACTTCTGATAAATGCAGAGGTTTTTCACCCAAAGGCCAGCCTGTATTTGGATCATATTCAGTTTTATTTACAGGTGAATATGATTTGTTTGGTGATGTTTGTTTTTCATCTAAAATTTGAATAAGTACGAGGTTTATTTAGATGCGGTGGCAGAGTCTCTCTCCTGTTTATGAAGAGTGATATGGCAGATGTCTTTGGTTATCAGTGGCCAAAACCCTCTTCCTTCAGGCTGAGAGAGCCTTGATTTTGTTCCAGTGTCCATTCCTCTTCCTCCTGACTTGAGTAAATTCTGATTGGTAAAATCTAACATGGAGGTTGCATTCTCCTTGCTGGTGATTGGTTTAGGCACAGTCCTGTGGCTAAACTCTGACCAACAGTATGTCAGATGAGATCTGTTGGGGCTGCAGGGTAAAGTTTCTCTTTCTGATAAAAACGAGCACACGTTCTTGTATTCTGTCTCAGGAACTGTCAGGAGGCTATCATGGGAGGACAGCCTGAAGACAGCCAGTTCCTAGGAACAGAGCCTGGGTCCTCCATCATGCAGTTGAGTCCTGGTCACTAACGTGGAGTGACCCTATGTTCAGGCTTCTTATCTGAGAGAGTAAATCCCTTCTTGTTCAAGGCAGTTGACTCAGATTTCTCCTGTTTGGCCCAGGACATCCTCACTATCTCAGGGGGGGCCGTGGCATACCTGGTTCAGCTGGGACACACCAGTGCCACCATCTTGGTGGTTTATGCCAGCCTTCATTCTGATGAGTCAGAGCCTGTGCTGTTAAATATTTCACCACCCCTTGTCTCAGTGACCTGCAGGAGTCTCTCAGCATGTTCCAGGAGCATCTGAGTTGATTGTTTCCAGATGAGCAGAAAGTCCAGATCTTTACAATCTCAAAGAGAAGAAGTACACAATCACAGATTCATTTATTGTTATTTATTGCACTACTCATTGTTCTGGGTGCTGAGGAAGACACCTAAAACATGTTTTTTACCTCTAAGAACTTAAAGTTTATTAAAGTAAATATGACAGTAACAATAAAATAAGGCAAAATGTGATAAATGCCAAAGGGTGACCCCACAGAAGATTCAATGTCTAGCTTTGGGTGTTTAGGAAATTCTTGATAAAGGAAATTCAGGGAAGAGGGCATCTAATCTGGATATACATAAAAGGATTAAAAAACATTAATAGGCCTAGCGCAGTGGCTCACAACTGTAATCCCAGCACTTTGGGAGGCCAAGGCAGCCTGATCACTTGAGGTCAGGAGTTCGAGACCAACCTGGCCAACATGGCAAGACCTTGTCTCTACTAAAAATACAAAAATTAGCCTGGCATGGTGGCATGTGCCTGTAATCCTAACTTTGGGAGGCTGAGGCAGGAGAATCACTTGAACCTGGGGGGTGGAGATTGTAGTGAGCTGAGACTGCGCCACTGCACTCCAGCCTGGATGACAGAGTGAGACTCGGTCTCAAAAAAAAAAAAATTAATAACAGTAATGATAACTAACACGTACTGAGTGCTTGATAGGGGTCAGGCAGTTTTATATGTCCTCTATATTAATTAACTATTTTAATCTTCGCTGCAACCTGATAAGGTAGGCGTACTGTTTATCCAATTTACAGATGAAGAAACTGAGGCACAGAGCAGTTAGGTAACTCACCTAAAATGACACACTCCTTGGATTATGGAGCCAGTATTCACATTCACACAGCCTGTGAGTGTCCAATGGTAAGAGTGGCATGAATAAAGAAGGAGCCAAGTGAGGGGCTGGGGAATAGGGTTAAAAGGGAAGTGCTGGGAGACAAGGGGTAAAAAGTGGTCAGGGCTAAATCCCAGACACCTGGAATGAGAATATGAGATTTCAATTGCATTTGGAAAATGTAAAGTGCCATTGCCAATTTTCAGGTCTTGGAAAAGGAGGCTGACATGATCGTTCTGTGCTAGAGTAATCAGTTTGATTACAGGGTTCAGAATGGATTCACCAGGGGCACCCCTCTGGAGGCAGGAAGGCCAGGGCCACAGCTCTAATGGGAGCAGTGGTGATGGAGAGAAGGGGACGGGTTAGGGGATAATTAGGAAGTGATGCCATAGGACTTGGTGACTGTGGAACAAGAGAAGGGGAGAGACTCAGGTAAGTCTCAAGTTTGAGATTTGGGAGGTAGTTTAAGATGACACCAATAATAAGGGCCATTTCTTGAGCCAAGAATAGTAAGCTCAGCAGGTAAGGGGAATAAAGTTCAGCTCGGGAGCCATTGCAAATATTTGGAGCACTAGCTTGATTAGATAAGACAACCAACAAAGAACTGACCAGAAGGTGATCTATGGAGCCACTGGGAAACTAACATATAAGATCAAAAAGCAGGAGCCCTGTGCCATTGTTACAGCCAGATACCTCCTATCACCACTACTGATAGATCCACCATATCACCATAGCTGGTAGGTATGATGTCACAGTGACAGGTATACCATGGTGACTAACAGGCATACCTGGTCACCTTAACAGATATTCTGTGTCATCATGATGGAAAAATACTACAATGACACCTTGACAGACACTTCATGTCATAGTGAGAGACAGATACCATCCATCATGATGATACACAAATATACCAATTATTATGGCAGGTACACCATGTCATAGTGACAGACATGACCTCTTTGGCACTATCTTTACAACCTACCACGGAATGACCACAGCACAAATTTAGTATATCATCACAGCATAACAATACGATGAGTCAGTGTGGGAGAGCGAACTAGCCTGTTGTATGTCAGATAAACAACATCTTAGCAAGTAAAAGACGCAGAGCAGTGGTGTGACAAGTTTACAATGTCATTGTTCTAAGTGAGCTGGATCGCATCCACGCTCGAGGAAAGTGATATTACTCATGTACATAGTTATAAAGCTACTGTATGGTTTTAAACAATGGTGCAGATTTGCATTTTGCTCAAACAGTCCTTGCAATAGGTGCTGAGAACTCACTACTCAGGTTAGAGGCCCCTGTGATGGTTGGTGTTACTGCTATCTGTCCCATCCCTCCATGGAGGCAGCAGTCAGAGGGAAACCAAGAGCTCCTCTAGAATGGCAACCAAGTGTTTTTCACCACTATACTCAGTTTTTTAAAACTACATGGCATTTACTATATGCTGAGCACCATTTTACGTGCTTTCACATTCTAACTTAATCCTTACACCAACCCCATGGGGCAGGAATATTACTCCCATTTTTCTCAGGAAGAAAATGAGGCATGAGAAGGTCATACTGCTATTGGGCAGTGAAGTTGGGATTCGAAGTCAAACAGCTTGGCCCAAGGCCCATGCTCTTTGTTTATCCCAGATTCCTGGCTCTTAACCTCTACACAAATGCTGCCTCTGCATCTGTTTAGAATGCTTTCAGTTGCAAGCAACAGAACGCGTGTTAAACTGGCTTGAACAGTAAAAGGAATATACTGGCTCCCAAAACTAAACTGGGTGTGGCCTCAGACAAAGCTTGGTTCAAAGACTTCAGGGATGTGAGCAGGACCTGACTTCTCTTTTTCCCCTTTTTAAACTTTTGTTATTTTAGATTAGGGGGTGCAGGTTTGTTACAAGGGTATGTTGTATGATGCTGAGGTTTTGGCTTCTATTGATCCTGTTGCTGAAATAGTGAACGCAGTACTCAATAGGAAGTTTTTCAGCCTTTGCTCCCTCCCTCTCTCACCACTTTTGGAGTCCCCAGTATCTATTTTCCCCATCTTTATGCTGATGGGTACCCAATGTTTAGCTCCCACTTATAAGTGAGAACATGCAATATTTGGTTTTCTGTTTCTATATTAATTCACTTAGCTAATGGTCTCCAGCTGCATCCATGTTGCTGCAAAGGACATAATTTCATTCTTCTTTATGGCTGCATAGTGTTCCATGGTGTATATGTACCATATTTTCTTTATCCAGTCCACCACTGATGAGCACCTAGGTTGATTCTATGTCTTTGCTATTGTGAATAGTGCTACAATAAACATATCAGTGCAGGCGTTTCTTTTTTGTTTTTTTTTTGTTTGGTTGGTTGGTTTTTTTGGTAAAACAATTTATTTTCCTCTGAGTATATACCCAGTAATGGAGTTGCTGGGTCAAATGGTAGTTCTATTTTTACTTCTTTGAGAAATCTCCAAACTGATTTCCACAGGGGCTGAACTAATTTACATTTTTACCAACAGTATATAAGCATTCTCCTTTCTCTGCAACCTCAGCAACATCTGTTGCTTTCTGACTTTTCAGTAATAGCCATTTGGGCTGGTATGAAATCATGTCTCATTGTGGTTTTCATTTGCATTTCTCTGATAGTGACGTTGAGCATTTTTTCATATGTTTGTTAGCTGTTTATATGTCTTCTTTTGATAAGTGTCTGTTCGTGTCCTCTGCCCACTTTTTAATGGGGTTGTTTTTTGCTTGTTGATTTGAGTTTCTTATCGATTATGGATATTAGTTATTTGTCAGGTACATAGTCTGCAAATATTATCTCCTATTCTGTATATTGTCTGTTTACTCTGTTGATAGCTTCTTTTTCTGTGTAGAGGCACTTTAGTTTAATTAGGTACAACTGTCAATATTCGGTCTTGTATTTGCTTTTGAGGACTTAGTCATAAATTCTTTGCCTAGGCTGATGTCTAAAAGAGTATTTCCTAGGTTTTCTTCTATAATTTTTATAGTTTGAGTTTTTACTCTTAAGTCTTTAAACCATCTCAAGTTAATTTTTGTATATGCTGAGAGCTAGGAGTAAAGTTTCATTCTTCTGCATATGGCTAGCCAGTTTTCCAAGCACCATTTATTGAATAGGGGGTCTTTTTCCCATTGTTTATTTTTGTTAACTTTGTCAAAGATCAGTTGGTTGTAGATGTGCAGCTTTATTTCTGAGTTCTCTATTCTGTTCCATTGATCTATGTGTCTATTTGTGTACCAGTGCCATGCTATTCTAGCTACTATAGTCTTGTAGTAGAGTTTGACTGACTTCTCACTCGTAATATCTCATTTAAACCTTCTTGGCCTTGGCTCTGTCCTCTGCAGACTCCTTGTGATTGTTGCCAAATGACAGCCCTCAGCCCCTGGAATGCTTTCAGGTCCTGATCCAGAGGAAGAGAGAGGTCCACATATCCAATATCTCAAATAAAAGTCTTTGGATTGACTCCTGCTCATTGTTAATAACCTGAATTAAGTCATGGGATGTTCATCCAACTAATCACTGTGACCAGCTGCTGGGAGAATGGTGTATGCCAGTGGGATTCACTGATCCAGTTAAGAAGGACCCACACCTAAAACTGGGGAGAAAAGCAACCTTTTCTAAACCAGAGCCATGGCAAACTTCCTTTTGGTAGAGAAAATGGTGAAATAAAGCAAGAGAAGAAAACCAAAAAAATGTCCATTATGCCATCTCATCCCCACCACCTAGGTTAATACCTGGAACACAGTAAATGCTCACAGTGTATTTGCTGTATTGACAGATAGACAGAGGGATGGAAGGAGGGAGGGAGGGATGGAGGGAGGGAGGTATTGATGGATGGATGGATGGATGGATGGATGGATGGATGGATGGATGGATAGATGGTAGATGCATGAAAAACTAATGATTAGGACAGAAGAGCTGTGTTGGAACGTTTTCTAACCTTCAGAAACTCCAAATTGGTTGCCAGGAAGAGTTACCTGGATCATGGAAGAAGGGGGAACCGACTGAAATCCCTGACCTGAATGAGACATGTTTCTCCCAGAACTCACAACTTTGCCCACAAAGTCCCTCTGTGGTTACGATTAGGCTGTTGGCTTAGGTAACCATTCTAGACTTTTGAATTTGAGAGAAGACTTATTTGCATCTCCTCAGGGTCCGAAGTGAGTCCAGTTCTTCCCTCTAAAGTGAAATTCACGGATCATAATGTAAGGCTCAACTGCCTCCCCCTTGCGCAGTCATGGTCCTTGGGTACCTCCAGGGAAAACTATTGTGTCCCCACCTCCGCTTGAAAGCCTCCTGGATTTGGTTTCTGTGTTTAAGATGATTTATTCTGCATTTGGTTTAAGTGTATTTCATCTTAAATCACTTGGAAGGCCACTAAGGAAAATATAAAGGAAAACATACTTTCCATGAAGGAAAATGTCAGTTCTCCTCTTTACAGCACCAAACATAAAAGGTTAGAATTTACTCCACTCTAGTCCCCTTAAATAAATCAGCCCACCTGTGCACACTGGGCCCAGGAATAATTAAAGGACCCTATAGGCATGGGCATAAGAGCAACCCTGGTTCCTTGATGTCTGTCTCCTTGCCCCATCACCCATACCCAGGCACTGCACCCTGGCACCCAGGGTTTCCCTGGAGCTAATTGATGGACAACATATGTGGACTCAATTTTCAGCTTTGGGTCCAAAACCCCCAGTAGATATGACTTGCCATATTGACATTTCCACTCCACATCACACGCTAGGCCCAGGGGACCACTGTCAAACTCTAGCCCCTGCCTGATACCAGGAGAGGCCAATGAGACAGAAAGGAAGATTCTTAGAATCATAGAAAGTTCTTAGAGGTTGTATTGCCAAACACCTAGTAATGCAATTGAGAAACATAAAATGCAAAAGGGAAAGGAACTTGCCTAGGGCCACACTGAGATAAAAACCAGACTTAAAACTGAAGCCTCCCAGCTCCCAGGCCAGGGCTTTGTCCAGCACTTCATGGCCTTACAAGCTTGGTCTTGCAAAATAGCCACACCTTCCCCATGCCATGTACATCTTGAGGATCCTATATGTCTCCATTTGTGTGTTCATGTGTGTACATGCACATATAGGAAAACAGGATGGTAAAGAGAAAAGATATGAAGACTTTCAGAGGACATTTACAGGACATAGCACAAACATCCCTCCAGCCTGGCAATCCCCACCTAGTTAAAGAGATGAGAGAGAACTAAAAATACAACAGCCTCTCTGGGCACAGGGACATAAAGCTGTTTCTGACAGAAACCCAAAGGAATTCAACCCTTGGATTCCTGAATGCATATTCCTAAAGGGGCTTTCCTCCCCTTCTGCAGGCATACCTCCCACCCTCACAGCAGTACTCAAGGGGTCAGGCAAGCAAGGACTGGTGGTTAGTGGCTTGGAAGATAAGGCGAAAATCTGTCGTGTCCTTTTTTCCAAGGTCTCTGTCCTTATTTAAAAGCTATTTTGTCAAATTAAGAGACCCAAGACACCTGCAACTATATTGAAAATTGAAGTCACTTAGGAACCTAGAAAATGGAAATGACCAGAACCTGGTTTGGAGAAAGGATGGAAAGGTACAATCACCAAAGCTAAGGTGGTTGCAGTGTTGCTGGTCATCCCTTCCAGCTGTGGCTGGAAATTGAGACTTTCTAGAAACATCATTAACTCCCAGAGGCCATCTGCCCACCACACAGTGGGAGAAGCGGATGACTAGGGCCTAATTGGACAGTGACTGCTGGCCACACCTCATAATCTCAGGATTATGCCTCTCTCTAGACAAGAATTTGCAGTGTACTGCATGAGCCTCCTCTTTTATTGGATTGTCAATTCCTTGAGGCTAGGGATCGAGATGGATTCTTCTCTTCGTCTCCCTCAGTCCCTGCAGAAGCCTTTACCAAGGATCAAAGCTCAGGAAATGCTGTAGGTAGATTACCATGTCTACTTCATTCTCAGCAAGCAATATCCTCCTGCTCACGAACCCAGAGACTTTGCTTGTGACACCTTTGTGCTGCTGAGACAGAACTCTGCTGTGAGTACGTACATCTTAAATCCAGGTGTGTTTAAACTCCTAAAAAGTAGACTACGTTTCTTTATTACTCCTCAGTGCCTACTGCAGTGCTAGGACACAGAACACCCAAGCACAAGAATGAACAAATGAAGATGAAGCTGTTGTCTCAATGGAGGCTCCACTTTATGTGCCCTTCATAGAGTAGGTATCCCGCAAATGTTTGTCTATGGAAATGTTTGATGAGCCCCGTCTTTCAGAAAGCCACAGATTGATCACTGCCATCCCTGGCTCAGAGGCACATAGACTGCCTATGAAAATCCAGGACAGGAGGTGAAGGAAGCCAGGGAGAAGGCCCATGTCTATAGGAGTGACAGATTTTCTGTCTAAATGCTAGGAAAGGGAGGGAGTAAATTCTGGTTGATCCCAAAGTAACATCAGGCAATTAAACTCAGGGGGACTCTTGTAAGGTCAGAAGTCAGCAAAGTCAAACTTCCAAACAAAGCTGGAATACATTTAAAGTAATGCTTAAAAATCTCCAAAGACAAAAATAAATAGCTGAAGAATGATGTTTCAAAACTCAGATTTAACTCGGCAAGTGACAGTCCAGCAAGATGAGCTATGAGCCGGGCAGTGAGACAAGGGCATGAGCTCATCTTCCGGCCACCCACAGCCTGACCCAGCCTGCTGCAGGCCAGAGCGGTGCAAGCTCAGGCTGGCTTTTTAAAAGGTAGAGAGAAATGGATGTGACTGACCCCAGGGTCCAGAGTAAAGACTTGCTTGGATATCTAATGCAGCTGGTTCCAGATAAGACACAGTTTTGAGGTGGGGGTGGTGGGGGAGAAGACTAAAGAGGAAGGATAGAAATGCAATTTGTAAAATCTTTGTATTGTGATAAAAATCCAATACAGTTTGGCTGAGTGAGGGCTTGAAATTTCATCAGTTCTATGAACCATTCCCAGAGTGGAAGGGAAGGGGATGGGTTTTATCATGTCAAAAAGCCAGCACTAAAAGAACTGTCCTACAGTCGGGGCACAGCCAAGCTGACATTTCAACCCAAGATGCATTCCTTTTAAGGGCCAAGATTTTAAAGAATGTGCTTTCCAGCCTCTCCCACAAGCTCACACAGGCAAAGCCGAGGCAAAAGGATCTGTGTGTGCAGTGAGATGTGTTTTTCTCATTACCCTCAGATGCCTTCTGAGGCTTGCTCAGGGACTCTTCCCTTCTGGCACCTTTCCCAGAGAGAGAGGGCTTGGCTGGAGGGCTGCAGAGGGGAGCACACTTTGAAAGGAGGGTGAAGGGTGATGTTTTCAAGTCTAGCTATTCTGAGGACTCACTGGATTTCATCTCATCAGGTTTATAACAAATGTAGAAGACAAGGAGAGAGGGCTGCCCTGCCTCAAACATTCACTGATCTACCCTCTGGTCTGTGAAATGTTCAAGTCTGAACATTGCTCAAGCTGACCTGGCACGCATTTGTTCATTCACTCCTTCATTCATTTAACAAATACTTCTCAAACCCTCTTTATCTAAATACATGCAAAGGAAATAGTGTCAGCCCTGAAAGAATCTCCTCTCAATCACAAAGCCACCACTTGGGATGCTGTTCTGCTCATAGGCTGCAATACTTTGCTCAACTCTGCTATGGTCTCTTTCTGGAGTGAACGGAGGAGAATGTGCTTCTGGAAGGCTAGAGATTGATTGTGGCTGTTACTTTAATGCTCTCCGTCAACCAAGCAAGATGTAGAAATTGAGTATGGCCTATGGGTCTGTGAATCAAACTAGACCAGAAATAGACCCCAGTTCTGGTTAAACTGGAAATCTGTGTTTGGGATATGAGATTTCACTTTATAGACATGTTTCACAGGGATATACTTATCCAAAATATTAATGATCAAACAGTCAAAGTCATTCCAAATCTTCCATGCACAGTAGACTCTTCAGAGTAAGTGTATTGGTGAGCATTTATTGTTATTGCTCAGGTAAAGCTGAACTTGTTTCATTATAACAATAGGAATCCTTCTTGCTTTGAGCTTTATAACAATCAGCAACCAAGATGAAACATCTCCAGGTAATTTGACAAGGAATTTTTCTGCATTGTTACCAAAATTATATATAGAAGTCTAAGAAAGCATTGCAAATAGCCAGAAGGTCTTAGAAGCCCCTAGTAGAAGTACTCACGAAGCACAGTGGCCAATGCCTATGCATTTTTTCAGTTTCTAAATTATTTCATAAACATCCTTTGCATTTTACAGTGCAATGAATTATGGTTGATCTCAATATAACACTCCTTCCCACACAAAATTATATGGCTTTTGAGGCAGAGTTATCTCTGGCTTGGTCACAAATATTTTAAGAATCATCTTCGCCCTGTAGATTTACTTTGACCCACCCATGTAAAGATGGTCCCTCCCTCCTTGTAACTCCACAGCACTTTATATTTTTTGTGTTAATTTTGGATACTGAAAGGCACAAACCATGCTTATGAGTACACGCATTCCTATACATATGACAAATATCAATTCTCAATGAGAACTCTAAGAAGAGCAGAAACCCATAGTATTAGGAAGGACATCCAATGCTTCTTGGCCTCAGAGAAGCCCCCACCCAAAATAGGTCATCAGCCATGCTCCCTAAACTGTAACATGAAGAAATTAATAGGTGTGATACATTAATAGGTGTTCAGATAGTAACAAGTATTCTGCCATAGAAAGATTCAGTGGTCAGCTAAGTCTGGAAAATGGTAGATTACACAAGCCAAATAAGTTGGGGGTTTTTTGTTTGTTTGTACTGTTGGTCTTCAATATGCCTTTAATATGCTAATACACACTGTGCATTCCATGGAGTACACACCATTTTCTGCACCCTTGTTTGATAGGGGCTACCACTCTTCTGGGGGAAATACATCTATAAAGGACGGTTATCTCTGGCTTGGTCACAAATGTTTTAAGAATCATCTTGGCCCTGTAGATTTTCTTTGACCCACCCATGTAAAGATGGTCTCTCCCTCCTTGTACCTCCACAGTACTTTGAAGGTAACACTCTGAAACCCAAATACTTTCTATTGTACAAATTCCTTATATATTCATGTATCCAAATTTACATATGTGGATATACACAGATCTGTCTCCCTCCATTAGACTGTGATCTCCTTCAAGATACAAATTCTGCAACAGTCATCCCATGTGTCCTCAGTGCCTGATACATGATCATCATCCATTAATTCTAGTAGAATCTATGAATGAGCGAATGAATGAATGCCACTATGAAAACATAACCTACTTTACTGAAGTTCCAAGTGTATCAGGTTCTCTATTTGGATAATCTCATCTGGTATATGGTTAATAGTAACCAATTCATTTTGCCACATTGTCCTCTGTGACTCAGTGTCCAAGTTGGATTACACGTAGATGCCCTGAAATAGTCTAGGCCAGGTTCTGCACAAGCAAATAGTCTCCCTTCTGGTAGTACTCAAGGCTCTCCATTACCTGGCAGCGGCCTACAGTCATGTTCCAGCTTCCCACTGCTTCCTCTCACACACTGTCCACCTCAGCCAAGCAGCACAATTCCACCTTCTCCAAATCCGGCTGACCTTTCCCTGCCCCTGAACGTTCCTGCCCTGTTCTCTTCAACCTCAATCTTTTGCCAAACATTCACCCAAAATCTAGTCATTGCACAATGCACTAGGGTTACTAAGATGACAGTTCTCAATGAGGACACAGTAAATAGAGCCTCACCATACAGCATGGAATGTGCTACGACAGAGCTAAGTACCAGGTATGATGCTCGCACAGCAAGATTACTGGGTAAGACTTTCTGGAGCAGTAGCTCTTTAAGTTGACCATTCATTGAGCCACATTTTACTATTGAGTGCAGTTGCTGGGCCTTAAAGGCAAGAATCTAGACTTCACCATCCCTCTTCCACTTCTCATTTCCATGTAATAAACATACAGGGGCTGGCAAGTAGAATATCAGGCATCCTTATCCATGCATCTGATGAATTATACATAAGATTTCTCTGCAAATAATGGCTATGTGAGATTAGGGAGGAAGGAAGTAGGAAGCAACTTACCAGGACAGCCCAACACAGTGCTGGTAGTGGCATCTTAAACTGTTGCTAAACAAGATGAAGGTCATGGCCTTGCCAGCGCCCACCCATGAGGACACCTGGTTGTTGTTCTAGTGGAAGAATGAGACCATTGCAAACCTTGACTTTTCAGTCAGCAAACCATTTAAGAATCATTTGAGAAAAGAACATGAGTCCTGGGTTTTTACCTTCTGGTAAGATCAGGAAAGCACCAGTTCTAGAGCTTATAAATTGGCATGAGGGTCTGGGAAGAAAACCCCAGATCAATAGTGCAGTGATGTGGGAAGAGATGATGATTAACACTGCTCTTGATGTCACGGAGGGAGGCGCTGCATAGAGACCCACAGACATCAGCAACTCAGAGTCAGAGAGTATTCAGAAGAGCCTGTTGTGTGAAAATAGCTTAGGAATATTGCAGCCAACTTATTTTGCTTATATGTTCATTTTAATGTATGCACAGTATCTAAATAAACTTAAAGGGCTTTTTCAATAAATCTAAAATTATAATTCTAAGTTATAAAGCATCGTGGTCATAGTCTAATTGACAGGACTTTTTTATTCTTAGAGGTATATAAAATAACGATGCATCTTAAAATCAATAGTTTCTTAGATACTACGAAATACAGCGGCGACTCTATGGTGGCTATTTGTCTACCAAGTTAACCCACTGAATCCTGACTGTAATTAAGTTTTCTCTTTATGTATCGCTCCAGTTGAGTTGAAACTTCTCCAGTCCATTAGCTATCCACCTGAGCTCCGGAAAATATGTCAGTGTTCTTTGTGTTCTCTGGAAGAGAATAGCAAAATGTGGGGGGGGGGGGGGGAAACCTTTAATATTTAATACTGGCCTGTTACCCTCATTTCAGGTTTTAGGAATTAGATGAGAATGACTTCATTGCACTGCAGGCAACTATATTGATGGAATGGGCTTCACTCTGTGCAACAGATGTGCTCCTGGAGAAGATGTGTTTAATTTAGATTTTTTTTTAACTCAATTGTGTTCCCACAGAAAAACAGTTTGCTTAAGACATCACTCCCTCACACACATGCACACACACAGTGTTGCTTGAACATGCTACAAACAGAGATTACACAATAGTTAGGAGGCAAGCCCAGGTCTGCATGCCAGGTTTCCTGACCCCGGACCCCACAGCCAGTCTTTGGAAAGACAATTATCTCTAGCTTTACAAACCCAGGAAAATTGAGACCTCTTTCCACATTACCTCTTGAACATGAGGCAACATGTGTTACTAAGATGGTGTTACTAACAAGTATGTAATTCATGGATCTACAAGCCTTTGCTATAGGCTTTTGTGTCAAGAAATAGGAAAGTAAAAACCAGATACTCGACCTCAAGGAGGGATTGCAATTGATGGGATTTTAAAAATGAGAAAACAGTCCAGGTCCAAGGAAATGGTGTTCAGTCACAATATCCTAAGAGTGTTCACTGGAAAGATTTTCTCCTCCTGTCATTCTGAGAATCTTAATGGGTTTCAATTGATTCACTGAGCCATGCCATGGAAAGGGAAGAGAAATGTCAAGACCCCACGTTTCCAGTCATGCATTTGGGGCCAGACCAAAATGCACTTCAGAACTTCTAGGTTTAAATGTTTCCACCACAACAAATAAATCGTTTGACAAGTCTTCCCACGCACCTATAGTGTTCCCAGCCTTGCCCTAAGGTCCCTCTACATGGAGCACAGAAGGTGGGGCCAGCCTGGTCCTCCCTCTCAGGAGCTGACCACTGGGATGTGGGGGTCAGCCTCATGCCTAAGGATTAGGGAGCTATCTAAGCAGCTTCACTACTCCAAGGGACCTGGGACTAATGCATGTGGTGAGGGTGGCAGGGAGAGGGTATCCAGCACCCCTTGCATGAGCCAAGAAGACCTCCTGCAGTAGCTTGCATGGGTCCCTGGGAGGTTGCAGGAGACTCCACCCTGGGAACTTTCTGTTACCTGGCAGTTGCCAGCTGGGTGCTCTTTCTCCTCACTAAACAACCTGCACACCATTCTGGAGGCCTTGGGTGGCTGCTGGTCACCCTGTTCAAACCAAGAACTGGTTTGAATCAGGGAATCCAAGAAGTGGGTAGAAAAGGGCATTGCTATATAGGATAAGGTATTGCATTGCTGAGAACTCACAACAACCCTATGGGAAACACAAGATGGGTTCATTACCTACGCTGGCATCGAGGCGTTGGTGTTAAAGGATGAACCTCAGGGACAAGCTGGATGTGGGCCCCTTCTTGAATATCCCTACATATGACTTCAAGAGCTTCCTTTCTTTCCTCTTATGCAGGTTTTTATCTAAATAGCTACAAGTATCTCACTGCAGTGAGGAAAACAGGACCTGGCACAAGATCCTGTCCTGCTAGTGATTTAGTGGAGTAAGGGCCACAGGTAGGGGGTTCAGGGGGACTGAAAATCAGTGAAGCTCTCACCTGAGGATTGGAGACCATGAGCTCAGATTCTCCCCAGTTAAAAAGGATGTACTTTCCCATCTGCCCCAGAACAGCAGCTGAGCCCACACTGCTCAGGTATGTTGCTCCCACCCCCTCTTCCCAAAATGAGGGGACAGGGACAGAGGAAGGAACAGAACACCAAGAACAGAGCCATCTAGCCCAAGCTCCTCCTCTACCTTTCTGGACACAACTTTGTGGGCTCCCTAAATCCACGGCCACATGTTCTCACCCCGATGAACCCCAGAGAGGTGCACTGTTCAGGTTTCAACATGGCCTAATCCCAGCTGAGGGCTCAGCTCTGGGCTCTCCCTGAACCACACAGATCTCCAAGCCTGAGATACCTCATGTCGGTGCTGGCAGATGAAACAGTGGGGACCATCACATTTTTGATTTATAGGCTGCCCAGGGAATGTCCCAAAGCTGGAAGGCCAAGTTTCATAATTGGCTCCTTGGTCTGAGGCCAAACCATCAGGCCACAACAGTTCCTGCTAACATGTTGGACTTTTCCAACATATAATTACTTATTCATGAATTATTTGGACCTAAATACTGTACAAGCTTTTTCATTTCCTTACCTCCCCTGATAATCTCTCATTGGAATTATACATTTGATTCCTAATTATAAGCTAAGACTTACCTCTGGGGCCCTGATATTGTCTTAGTAAATGCAGAGTTGAACCCAAAACAAAGCCAATAAAGGAGGCATCTAAAATTCCATGGCACCACCGTGTAATTTGAGTCTTATTTAAAATAACTATTCATTTTAATGACTGTTCAAGTTTATTTTCATAAAAATGTGTTTTACATAAGCCCCAAAGTTTCATATACAATTAATTCCCTTCATAAAGAAAGTGCGTTTCAAACCCAGAATGGTCATGCTGGTCTCCATGACCGTGGAGCTAGTTTCTTTCAAGTTGTAGTTGCCTTTTTAACACTGTAATTAAGCTTGGGGGAAAAAGTCATAATGCAAACCAAACAAATCCTACCCTTCATACAATTATGTATGGTATGCAGTGAGAAAAAAAAAATGATCTAGGCTTTGTTCGTCTTAAAATACACTTGGCAGCCACTTCACTTAATAAGCTCCTTTCTCCTTCTGAGAACAAGGGAGTCATAAAGTCCAAGCAATAATGGAGGAGGGCTGGCAGCTTCAGAGGGAAGTGACAACATCCCACGGCAGCGACCTGCACGCAGGGTTCTGAGCAATGCTCTGACTTGGCTTCTTCACAATCATGAGTTCATCTTGTCTCTAAGCGTATCTCTCTAGGACTTGTTTTAATTGTAGTTTCCCCCTTTGGTAGAATCTAACTTTTCCATAATGATGCAAGGCCGAACAGAGAGGGCTCACAAACCCTCATTCTCCTACAGAACCTCATAGGTTTCACTGAACACCAGCCGGCCTGATCAGGTCTCCCCGTTTCCATCCCCATCACCAAGGACCTGGCACGAGATCCTGTTCTGCTGAAGCCCAACAGCCATCTCTCAGTGGGGCCTGCACTCCACACCCTAGGACTTTCTCTGCCCCCATCATGACGAAGCTGGCCTCTTGTTGCTTCCCCTCATACTCTAGAAGGGGCCCACTCCTAGGTGCCACCCACTTGCTACACACCCTGGTGGCCACTGCTGACATTCAGAACATCCAACCAGGACTCCTCCAAAGCTACCCTACATCATACTGTCTCCATGTTTTGCTTCCTCCAACCCAAACAGCACTGTGATCGGAGAGGTCTAGGGTTCCAAAATGCCCATCTGAGCACTGCACACTTCCAGCTTAGCAACTGTTATCACCATTGGTGACCAAAGTGCTGACAGATCATTACGTTGACTTTCAAGAGCCTGGATCCCACCTCTTTTTCAAAGTTGCTTTTTCTGACATCTTCCTGCTTGTATAGTATATAAGATAAACTGGACAACCTGCTGATCCCTGCAAATACTCTTTGATTTTCTCCCTCCAAGCCTTTGCTGATGCTGTTCTTTCTACCTGGAAGGCCAAGTCAGTATCTATTGGTTTGTATGCTATTTGCCATTCAAGGCTTGCCTCAAATACCACTTCCTCCCCTTAACAAGAAGTTTTTTCTTCCCCATATGAACCCTCTAAAACTCTAACATAGCTCACTTAGAGCTCTTACCTTGTTTCAACACCAAGCAACAACCATGCCCATCCCTGCCCCCCAAATGTCTGCTATTTATGCCCTACCCAGCATACTAATCTGAATGCTCCTTGAGGGCAGAAGCCACATCCTATTAATCTTTGCATTTCTCCTGCCTAGTAAAGTGGTTTGCATTTAATAGGCATTAAATATATATTTGTTGACAGAATAACTGAATGAAAGTCTTCCTTGGAGTTTTATTTTATACAGAAGAAGGTTAAAGAGGGAAGAAGTGTGATGTTGCTTAATTTGTTCTGGATTATGATGGGCACTTTATCCCATCAAGGTTGGGAGCAATCCTTGAAGTCTCAGATTAAATGTCACTTGTGCATAGAGAAGAAGCCTTCCATTACTCCTATACTAGGTTATGTTCCTCTCCTGTGCACTGTCACACACACACACACACACACACACACACACACACCTGTTGTGAGTAGTGTTCCAGGTGGAGGGGTTGGAGGAGACACTTCCCCACTCCCAGTGTTTTCCATCAGATGAAGCCTGCCTCCACTAGCACCATACACCTGGCCTCTCTCTCCACCCTTCACTCATTTATACAGAATTTATGTCAATTAGTGGCCTTGGAAGGGAGACATGGGTCTCAGTAACCTAGGCCTCCTCCTCCTCCCTCATCTTAGAAGCAAGTTCTTCTAGGAAGCCCATCCTATGCACAGTTGCTGCGCTATACTGTAGGATTTACCCGGATGCAGGCTCTCCGGCTGCAAGTGGGAGCCTTGCTTGGCCCAGGCTGCCTGGGATTGCTGGGCCAGCTGGGCCAACTCTGAGATTTAGCATCAGGCAGCCCACGTGCCTGAAGATACACACTCCATTCTCCAATGGCAGCTTCCTCGTTAATTTTAGTGCTATTTTGATTTCCCATCTGCCTTACTCTTTTATCTTTTTTCAGTTGGCTGAGGTCTTGGGTGAGAAAAAGGAGAGTTCATCATTGGGCCTTCTCCAGACCCGCCTCTGTCTCCTAATAACTATGTGTTTAATCACCAGTGTCCCACTCGAGACCCTCCACTCCAAGAGGACTGGTGCATCTCTCTTTTTCAGTATGTTCCCCGTGCCAAGCAATGACTGGTGTTTTGGATGCTAAACCCCAGTAGATGTTAAAGAGGTAGCTAAATGCTATTGAGAAAAAAATTAGAAGAAATGAAAAGGAGGAAAGAAAAAAAGGAGAGAAGAAAAAAGGAAAGGGAAGGCATCTTACAAGAAGGAGAAAGGAGAGGAAGAGAAGGAAAAAGAAAATGAGGTAATAAGGAAAGAGGACGAGAAGAAAGAATGTGGAAGAGGGTATCAAGAAAAAAAAAAAAAAAAAACAGAGAAAAGGGCAACCAAGTAAGGGGAAGAATAAAGTGCCAGAACAGCCCCTGCACCCAGGCTAGAGAGCCCAGCGAAAATGAGAGCAAGACCATGGCTGACCTCTCACCCTTCATCCTTCCCTGCCTCAAGGGGCTTCCTTTCCCACCCCGACTCTCACCTTCGCTTTTCAGTAGATCCATCTGAACAATTAGCTTTCGCCGCCTCCTCTCTGTCCGCAGGGCTGCTGGGATGTAGGACTGGGATGAATGCAGAGGGAAGCGATTTGGGAGGAGGAAGCCTCATGGAGAGAAGGGTTAATAGTGTTTGGAAGCTACATCCAGAAACTCTTATCTGCCATGTGAGCCCAGGGATCATCCTGGGACCCCAGCCCTGCAAAGGTCAGGAAGCTCAGAAAACGAGCTCCTCTAATAAAGCAAAAGCCATCAGCTCCTCCCACAACACCTTCCCCAAGGCCCAGCCTACCCGCTTCCCCCAGGCCCCCCTTCCTGTTCAATTCTCATTATCCTCTGCTAATCAAATAGAGCTGGGCACTTGATCAAAACTATTGGTTCTGTAACTCACCCCGACGCATCATAAGCCGAGACATTTATGGCTGTCCTGGGATATATATCTCTGTGATCTAGCTCCTCCGCCAGCTCTTTGGCTGCCCCTGGAGTCCAAACAAGTCTCATTTCAAAGTATGTTTAGAAGAAGGAAGCTGAGACCTGGGTAGGTCTTCTTCTGACACTCTGCCTCCCTGATCACAATGGCCAAAGGAAAGGGCCACAAGCACTTCCCAGGAAATAAACAGATGAATTAATGTTAATTATTTTGTATGAGTTTGATCTGTAGGTGAACTCGTATCATCAGGCAGCACTCACTTGTGAATATTCCCTGAGACTTCAGCATGGTGGGGATTTTTAAAAGAAATGTAGCTCTATCAATAAGAAACATGTCATCCTGTTTGTACCCAAATTGCATCACCCACAAAACGGCCTTTCAATATTCTCAGCTGCAAGGTACGTTCACAATGATGATTAACATTGTTACTGTGATTAAAACCTTCGATTTTCCTCCCTGGGCTTCAGATGACAGGAATAACATACTGTATTCACCTGCTGGGGCTGCCATAACAAAGCACAGACTGGGTGGCTTCAACAAGGATGTTTATTTTCTCACGGTCCTGGAGGCTGTAAGTCCAAGATCAAGGTGTCATCAAGATTAGTTTCTCTGGAGGCCTCTCTCCTTGGTTGGTAGATGGCTGTGTCCTCTCTGCGTCTACACATGGTCTTCCCTCCGAGTGTTTGCATCCTAATCCCCTCTTCTTATAAGGACACCAGCCGTATTGGCCTCATTTACTTTAATCACCTCTTTAAAGGCCCTGTCTCCAATTCCAGTCGCATTTGAGATTCAGGGAGCTGAGGCTTCAGTGTAGGAATTTTGTAGGGGCCACAATTCAGCCCAGACCACCCTCTGTTCCAAATTCTTTCCTGAAGTTAGAGCTGAGTCACTGGGGGGCGACGAAGGGGGAACGTAAAGACCTGGCTTCCAATCTCTGCCAGAAACATGAATATTGTTCACAGACATCAGAAGCACAGCCACCAGCAGGCACCCCCAGCTGCACAGCCTCAGCCTGTGAGGGCAACAGAGTAGGAACCAACTGCCCACCCGATGGTGAGGCTGCCCAGGTCTGAGGCACTGAGCAGGGACAAATGGCTCCCACCAGAGATGCCAGCTCAGCAGCACACGGGGTGTCAGGCCGCGTGTAGAATCTTTTATCCTTCCATGGAGGGAAAGTAAGCCCTGGGGAGAGACTGCAGAGCCTCTGCTGGCTGGTGAACTTCCTGAGTCTCAGGCTCTCGTCTGTCAGTAGAGGAGATCACTAGAGCTGCTTTATTCCACCATATGAAGATTAGACCAGAACATCTCTACTCCAGCGCAGTGCAACATGGCACATGGCATGTGCTTGAAACACAGTGGCCAGAGCAGCAGTGGTGGCAGCGGTGGCAGCAGCAGCAGGCATCAGGGTCGGATTTTGTCATCCCCAGAGCCTGCTCTAGCTTTCCCATTTCTGCAGGCTGGCTCAGACTCTCCTGCCCATGCCACACAGATGCCCCCCTCCTCTGCTCAAGGACCAGCTCCCCAACTTCTCCCAGATGGCTTTCCAGAACACCCTAGAGCACAGAATCTCTGTCTCTGAGCTCCAGCAGCTCAGGCCAGCAGTGTGTTCATCTGGCTTGAGTCCAGTCTTGAATCACTGACTTTCAGGTGGGCTCTCCTAAGCCTCCCATGGAACCTTCAGGGTGTGGAGACTCCACATCGTCACCCCTTTGCATTCTTCTGGGTTTGTCCTTACAATGCCTACATTTGCACCCCTCTGTTTTTGCCCACACGATGCCCTGATGCTCTCCCTAGGCATGGCTAATGCCCTCCCTGACACACAGAAAATAAAGGGAGCTGTCTGCCTCAGCACCCACAGCAACCCACGTGACCCTCATATCCCTTTGTCATCATGGCTGCATTGGCTGAATGCCTACTCTGTGCCAAGGGCTGCGCCAGAGGCTTTATACACATTCGCTCCCATGCTCACACTATGAGATTAGTATAATAGCCCCGTTCTGCAAGTGATGAAACCAAAGCTCCAGGTAAAGTGACTTGCTGTAGGCCACGTGATCATAAGAAAAAGAAGTTGTCCTTTTCTGTCTGTCTCCGAAGACAGCTATTTTTCTATCACACCAATGGTCTCAAGTAAGAAAAATGGACACTTAAATTATGTGGGCAGCAGAGTGTGGGAGGTCACATGTTGGAATACTGCATAACCATGAGAAAGAATCAACCACTGTTAGATGCAACAACATGTAATATAAGCAAAGGAAGCCAGACACGGATCATAAATACATGATTGTGTGCAGATGAAGGTCAAGGGCAGGTGAAGCTAATCCACACTGATGGAAGTTAGAATAGAGTTTACTTCTGGATGACTGGGTGAGAGGCACTGACTTGGAAGGAGCGTGAAGGAGCTTCTTGGGGCAGTGGAAATCTTCCTTTTATAGCCGGATGGTATTCATACAAACGCATATGTATGTAAAATTCATGTATGTACATTATCCCTCAATAAAAAAAAAATGTTTAAAACATCCTCAGGGAGGACATATGTAGTTTTTTAAATATATTCAATATTATAATTTCATATTTGGAAACCAAAAAATAAATCACTCTATTGCTTTTGAAACACAAACTTTAAAAGAATTTTCAAGATGTATATGTTTCTCCAAAGGAGACATATGTTTAAAAGACTGAGACACGCTGCACTGCATGGATCACATTCTGCCTCCATTCCTTGTGTATTTCTGGCTCCCCTGTCAGACTCGGGGCACCTTTGAGGAAACACCGTCCTGGCATGGCCACAGCATAGGGTCTGCACAGCTCACAAGAAGGGTCTAGTAAGGGATTTTCAAATGGGTCATCTCCATCCTCCAGAACTCATAACATGCGGACGAGTCCAGGAATTCAGGACTAAGGCTGCTTCTCCCAGTCCTGTCTGTTATTCAGCCACATTTTATAACTCAGACAAAGAAAAGAATACCACTGCTGTGGAAAGCCTTGCTCTGAAAGAAGGGGTGGCTGCTCAGTGGGCCTGGCAGGGCGCTGAGCTGCTGAGAGCCTGTCTCCACCCCAGCAATCATATAAAATTTCCCCCGCCAGTGCCTCTACCCCCTGTGGGCAGTTTGCTCTGCATGCTGAATCCAGGCACAGAGAAGCTGCTGGAAGTTGCTCTTGCAGGCAATGGCCTTTGCTGTTCTTAGAGCAAAGCCTTTAATTTGCGTGGCAGGAAGCTTAGTGTATTTCACACTGTCATTCTCATCATGAACTCCTAGGGGAGGAGCGTGGGGAGGAGCATGAGTGTGAACCTTCTATATTGGGCATTCGGTTTGTCAAGCCCTAGCACACGTCCTAGGACGTGGTGGACACATACAGGTAAGTTCCCGCCCCTACTCTCCTGAGAGTTCATGATGAGAAAAACAGCACTTGGGGGCTTGGCATTACCAGCCAGCCAAGACAAATTTTTCTCAAGAACCTGTTATATGCCATGACGGTTGTCAAGAGGATGCAGTGTTTTTGGTGGATGACAATGCCAAGCCCCCTGAGTAGCTGAGCCATGCTGAACAATGGAGAGAAAATGTGGAGGCTACTTTGCTTTATTTTAATGGGGCAAAATGTGGGTCTGCGGCCCCTTTCTGCAGTCTTTATTTTGTATTAGATCTCATAAAAGTTCCTGGAAAGTTCCTGCCCGGCTGTCACTTTGAGTTATAGGGACAACAAGACATTTTCTGGTTCAGTGAGGTTGCAGACAGTGCAGGCTCTTACCTTCACCACAAAGACACCTACATTGTCTTTGTCAGATTCTGGAACATTCTCAGGCTTCCACTCATTACTTTGTATCAGTCCTTTGGAGAAGTTAGAGAAACTCCAGGAACTAATGATTATCCAGCCTCTCGGGACCCTTATCATTCTTCATTAGAACCAGGTAGACAGATTAATAGGATGATCCTCCTTGAATACCACAAGAGGCACCAAATGCACTCAAGTCATCAAGCAATGGGAAGAAAGGGAGATGACGGACAAAAAGGTCATGTCCGGAGAGGCCCCAAAGACTGTCAGAGTGAACAGGGACCAAAATCATCCCTAGAGATCTCAAAGTGGGGGTGGGCCTAGGACTGGGTCAAATCTTATTCTCAGGCCAAGGCTAGTAACCAAGATCAGGAGCACCTCCCTCTTGCAATGAAGCTGTAAAGATGCCCTCCCAGTTAGTTCTATCTCACTCCTTTTCTGCTACTCAAGTTTTCAGAATGAGTTATGTGGCTTTTTCACAAGCCAGGGCTGAATGAGGAGTCCAGTGTGAGGTCTACTCCCACTCTCAGGCCCACAGACACTCTACATAAGTTGCAAGAGACCTGCAGGCCACCCAGTTAGTAGAAACACTTCTCATAATTCTTGGCAACAACCTCATACTGATGTAAATACAAATCCCTTTCACATTCATTCACTGATGGCCATTTGGAGATATGTCTAACGTATGAGGTATGCTGAAGGTCACAGAGATGAATTAGACATGTTCTAACTGCCCTAACAAGTTTTTAGTCTGGTAGAAGAAACTTATATTCAATAACAAAATACAAGCAAGCTGTGAGGACTATTGCCAGGAAGGACCCAAATCTCTATGGGGGAACGGAAAGGGGTAATTCCTTCTAGTTGGATGAATCAAGAAAGGAGAATAGCAGAAGAGATTTGGACTGGACCCTGAATGACAGATATCTGGATATATGAGAAAATGGGGAGGAACTAGCCTACCAGGATGAAAGGACTCAGGACCAAAAATGGGGAGATGAGAACACGTAGAGCATGTTCAGAAAACACCAAGTCAATTAATTTCACTAATCAGAGTATGTAAAAAGGAGAAATGGGAGATAAGACTATTCAAGAAATGGTCTAATTTAAGAAAATTCTAAACCTCAAAGGACCTTGAATGTCATATTGGAAGCTTAGACTTTGTTCATTAGGTGATAAGAAGTTATTGAAGAACATGATCAGGGCCAAGGTCAGGGGGGTGGGGGGAGTTGAGGGTGGCTTGAGTGAATTTCACCTTCAGAAGAAAGATCTGGAGGTTCGACAATCAAAGGCAGAAAATACAGAGTCCCCATCTCAGAGAAGGAAAAGTTCTGCTTCATTTTCAAGCTCTCCATGATGTCCATTTCATCAGTTTTCTCTTCTCTTTTTATATATTCAGACTCCACCACCCTCCCCCTCCCCCCCACACTCCGCACTTTGGGTTCTTTCTGCACAGATTACAAATAGTCAGGTCTATCTCTTGTATTAACAAAAGCAAATATATATAAACTTCCCACCTTTTCCACTCTTTTATTCACAGGCAAGCTTCTTAAAATGATAGCAAGCCTCCTAAATGGAATGATTTTGTGCATACCCCCACTTTTTAAACCCCAGGGTATTCATATATAACATCATCCATTGAGGGTAGGAATAAAGTATCAGAATCTTAACTTTTATTTATTTTATCTAAGAATAACAAAGTAAAATTATGTTTTACTGATTCAGTAAAACTCTGCCATAACTCATAAACAGAGTCCAAAAAACTCAATCATGCAAAATTCAGAGTGGTGTTTTGTGAGGTTAATGAAAAATAGAAATTGAGGGGTCAGTTTCTGCCATTAGTAAACACAGTACTAGATGAAAATGACACACCACCTGCAAAGAGTATCAGCAAACTTCTTAACAACCCCAGTAGAAACCAGAAGACAATAGAATATTATTTTCATAGCACTGATTAAAAGTAAAAATAACTGTCCACTCAGAATTCTATACCTTGCAAAGTTATCACTGAAGATTAAGCATTGAAACTGAAAGAATTTACCACCAACAGACTTTTGCTGAAAGAATTAGTTTCTTTCTCCAAAAAGGATGAAAGGAAAAAGGAAACTGAAACCAGAAGAGTCAGATGTAAGAAGAAATGTGAACAAAACATGAGCAGGCATGTGTATTAACCTAAATAATATAAATAATAATACTCATGATTAATTTGGAGGTCATAAAAATCAAAATGGAACTAAAACATTGGACAAAAAATACCTGTAATAGAAAACTGTTAAAGCTTTCTAAATTCCTTGTATTGTTCAGAGGATGATAGAGTTATTGATTGGCTTTGACCATTAGGTAAAATATACATGAAATGGTTTTAAAAGTAACTGCTAGAAAGTGGGAAAATAATATATAACTTTCAAATATCTTGGGAAATAATATATAACTTTTGAATCCCTTAGAAGGGATAAGGGAGAATAAGTAAAATGCTACCTATGCATAGAAGGTAGAAAGGGAGAGGGGAAAATCAAAGCAAAGAAAAATATGATAGAATAAATACAAATATGTCACTAATCACAATAAATTAAATGAGTTAAACTCAGCTGTTAAAACCCAGATCATCAGATTGGATCAAACAGTAAACTAGTTTTCTGCTCTTTACAAGAGACAAATCCAAAGCAAAAAGAAAGTTATTGTTTGTAAAAAGATGGCGAAAAGATCTGCCAGTTAAATACCAACCAAAAGAAGCCTCATAAAATGGAATTTCAGGGGAAAAGATTATTAGAAACAAAGATGTTCACTGCCAAAAATAAAAAGAATAATTTCTCAAGAAGGTACTACAATTCTAACATTGTTCACACCTGATAATAAAATCACAAAATATATAAAGCAAAGATTGACAAAATTAGCATGCGAAATTGACAAATCAGCAATCACAATGGGGAATTTTAGCACCTCTCCCAATAATTAACAAATTAAGAAGAGCAAAATTTAGTAAAGATTTAGAAGATTTGAATAACATGATTAAAGACTTGATCTAATGAAAATAGAGCGTTCTCTGGCCACATTCTCTGTCTACACTTCCTCATCTCCTATTCACCTTTCAACCTGATATCATGACTTCTATGACCCAAGATTTTTGTTTCTTCTAGCTCTCTCTCTCTCTCTGCCCATTCACCATTTCCTTTAGGTTGTTGGCTTCCCCTGTTGATTTTCTCCAAGGTTCTGTCCTCATTTTTTTTCTTCCCATTCCACACACCTTCCCGGCAACCTCATCTCACACCAAGGATTTACATCAGAAATGCAAGTTCGGTAGGCAACGACTTAGCTAGGAGCTAGCACAGATTCAGGTGCAGCCCACAGACTTGCTTAGTGAGCATCCTGGTGAATACCAGGCTCAGGGATGCATGGAGGGTGAGAGGACCAGAATGATGACAGTCTCTCCCTAGATTCAGGGGAGGGACCATGCGTGCCTTATTCACCTGAACACCCAGCTCAGTGCCTAGTCCACAGTAGATATTTGATTAAAATGTGCTACTTGGTTGAGCATACGCTAAGTTTTACATGTCCTCTAGAGAGCTCCAGAAATAGAGTTTGTTGAGGCATGGGAAGTTATCTTCAGGCTCTGAGCTTCATCAAAGGCTTCTGAGTCAGGCTAGGAGCTCTAGCCCAAATAATAGCCAAGACTGTGGTCAAAAGTCAATCTAAACCAACTCCCCAGTGAGACCACTTCTTAGACATAGCTTCTACAGTTCTGTGAAGCCAGAGCACTGCCTTAAATCGTAAGACATTGTGTTCCTGCTCATTTCTTCCTACACCTCTTTGCCCCCAACCCCGGTACAGAAACTCCCCTTCCTCCACCACCCACATAGCTGCAGATATGCTATCAGTCACTGAGAAACAGGACATGGGCACCCTTTGCCTCAGTGACTGCAGCCCAGGGAAAGCCATCTTCTGGCAAAGCAAAGTGGCCATTTTCACAGACATCTTATAAGTACATAAGCCAAACCCCAAACTGCTGAAAAATCCGTCTCCTGTCTTTTCACATTCCTGCAGCAATAGAAGTTCATTTTCTCATCATATACTGTAAATTACAGGCTGAAAAGGTGGGTCGCGTCTGATTTCAGCCTATAAATAGCTGATCTTCCTTCTCTTCCTCGGAGGGGCCATTCTCAACAGTGGCTTAGCTCAACGCATCCCCAGCAGAGGGACAAAAATGCAGGAATAGAAATCAAATCTCCCTCCAGTGAGCCCAGGGGCAGAACCCGGAGTTCTTCATGCCTCTGAATCAGAGAAGCCCCTACCCAGTGCACACATATTTTTCTATGAGGCAACATCTAGGTAAATCCACTTCCAGTCTCTCTTCATCTCTCTTACGCACCCCTTCTGCAAATAGCTCCCAGCACTGCCCCAGCATCTTGTAAAATAAAAATCAAAGCTGAGCAAATAATTTAAGACTCATGTTTAAACCTTTTCCAGGTCCCTGAATTCATTGCCTCTTAAAGTGAAATGCCTGTGCCAGAGGCTCCCAGGCCGTCAGGGATTACAGCACTTCCCCTCCCCACCAAGTATTTTGTTTAGCATTTAGGCAGCTCCTCACAGGGCACATGAAAGTTGGTTTTTAATCAATCGACAATATTATTTATCACCAGCCACATGCTTGACACTAAATAAATGTAAATGTGAACAGAAAACATGACTTTTGTCTTCAAGGAGCACAGAGCCAAGCAGAATAGACACAACCCCCTCAGCGAAACAACAGAGAACAGAAGAAAACTGGGATTAAGTGTTCGATCAAGTGGAACAGACAGAAAGCATGGTAGGAGTCAAGGAGAGTGGTCTCTGAAGACAGAAGTTTCATGCTGGAGGGGCCCTGAACTGGCAGGCTTTGGAGAGACGGAGAAGATGGAAGGAAGCACTGAAAGCTGGGAAAAGAGCGTGAGCAAATGCAAGAAAGCAAAATAAACATCATGTTTCAGGACATGTGTCACCTGGATGTATTACATGCAGAAAAATGCATGGTCACTGTCATGGGCTGAGCTTTGACCTCTCCAAAATTCATGTATTGAAGTCCTAACCACTAGTACCTAGAATATGACTGTATTTGGAGACAAGGCCTTTAAAGAGGTGATTACAGTAAAATGAGGTCAAACGGGTGGTCCCTCATTCAGGATAACTCACATTCTTAGAAGAGATTACGACAAGGATAGGCACAGAGGGAAGACCCTGGGGAGACACAGAAGGAAGACAGCCATCTACAAGCCAAGGGAGAGGCCTCATAAGGAGCCAACCCTGCCAATACCTTGATCTGCCAATGCTTCTAGTAGCCAGGACTGTGAAAAGCAACTTTCTGTTGTTTAAGTCACCCAGCTTGGAATGCTTTGTTATGGCAGCCGGAGCAAACTAACATACTCAGGTTCTCTTGGCAAGAGGTCTCAGGAGGCAGCAGGGGGCTACCCCAAGAATTTAGGCACAAGGCCATCTTGGCCTGAACCAATGCAGACGTTGTGAGATCAGAGATGCTAACATGGGTGAAAGGGAATTTGAGGGTTCTGGAGACCTTGGCCACAGGTTACATACAAGGATGAAGGAGGGGGTGGAGGGGGGCATCTCTGAAATCTGAGAAAAAAGGACTCCAGGGAAGCAGGCTACTATTTCAGTTCCTAGGAGTGACCTTGTCCACAGAAACCAGGTGCCCTCTCTCTGCCCTCTCCCAACTCCCTGTCTCTGAGCAGCATGAGACACTCTAGGGTGCAGGATGCTGAGGAACTGGACTCCAATGCCCAGTGCTCCATGCTGACTCTCTAAAGCTTGGAGCATCTTTTTAGAAAAATAAATAAATAAATAAAAATAAACCTAAATCATAAATTAGCACCTGCTCCAGCACTTCTCTGCCCAGCTGAATCAGAAGAGATGGGAAGTCAGGGAAGAAATCGCTTCACAGGAAATCAGTTATTAAGAGACACTGGGAAGTAGAGTGTCTGCCTCTTCATTCAGTCTCTGAGATCCTGGGCTCCTCACTCACTCAGTTCTAAGAATCTTAGCTGCAATCACTGACAACTTCAAACCCCAGACACAACAGCTCCTGCTGGAAGGAAAGAGTCAGTAAATGTGTACCATGTCTCGAGAGGAGTGCCTCCAGGGACATCCCTGACTTCCCAAGATACCTAACCAGCTAACACGGAGCTTACTCTGCAGGTACTAAGTGCCAGTCTCACACTGATGCATTTAATTCTCCAACAGCCCAAGGGCAGCAGTGCAAATTGAACCCCCAATGCAGTACCACTCTGCACCCATCAGAAGGGCCACAATAAAAAAGAAAATCCCAAAGGTTGGTGTGGACATAGAGCAGCTGAACATCTCCCTCACAGATGGTTGTACAACCATTGTGCAAAATTGTCCAGGAGCGTTCATGAAAGCTGAACATACGTCTTACCTTATGTATTAGTCTTTCTCACACTGCTATAATGACATATCCGAGCTGGGAAATTTATAAAGGAAAGAGGTTTAATTGACTCACAGTTCGGTATGGCTGAGGAGGCCTCAAGAAACTCACAATCATGGCAGAAGGGGAAGCAAACGCATCCTTCTTCACAGGGCGGTAGGATGGAGAAGAATGAGAGCTGAGCAAAGGGGGAAGCCCCTTTTAAAACCACTGGATCTTGTGAGAACTTACTCACTATCACAAGAAGAGCATGGGGAAAACGGCCCCCATGATTCAATTACCTCCCACCAGGTCCCTCCCACAACACATGGGGATTATGGGAACTACAATTCAAGATGAGATTTGGGTGGGGACACAGCCAAACCATATCACCTTATGACCCCGCCATTTCATTCCCAGGTACACACTCAACAGAAATGTGTGTGCATAAGTGCACCAAAAGATATGTACGATAGCAGCACTGTTGTATCAGTACACTCCCAGATTAAATGAGAATGAATAACCACAATTATACACAACAATATGAAGGAATCTCAAGAACATGATGTTCAAAAAATAAGTTAAACACAAAAGACTATCTATTGTATTATTCTATCTATACAAAGCTTGCAAACAGGCAAAACTAATTAATCCATGGCGTTAGAAGTCAGGTTAGCATTTATCCTTCGGGCGGGGAATAGTGTACCCTCTCCTACCCTGGAGGGATGAGGGAGGTTTCTGAGGTGCTAGTGACTGTTTCTTAAATGAGGTGTTGGGTGTATGTGTGTGTATACTTTGTGAAAATTCAATCAACTATACACCTATATATGTGTACTTTTCTGTATGTATATTTCAATAACAAAATTTTCAAAATTAAAACCCCATATGATAGGAAAATTACTCTCTACATTAAGGAAAACAGGGCACACAGGACTAAAGTGATATTCCCAAAGTCAGAGTCATAATTTGAACCCAAGACACTGGCCCTCAAGCTTAGGTATTCAACCACTGTTGTACGTGCATCTTAGTAGCTGTTGTCTACTGACTCTTCTGCAAACCCTGTAGAACCCTAAGCACAGTGCTTGGTACTTAAAAGTACCAATCATGACTGTACTTGTAAAAGTACCAAGTCATGACAAGCATGACTACATGTCATATTTTGAATAAATCCCACTGGAAATCACTTTCAATGGGTAACATGATTTTCACAAGCCACAGCATGGCCACTGTGTAAGAGCCACATCAGAAGATAACTACATTTATATCTCAGACATCAGAAATGATGCTTTAGACCCAGAAATCATTTCTCACCCACCCCATCCCTCCTAGAAACCTCATAGCATGGACCAGCCCAGGCCCGCATTTCCTCTGGGTTGAACACTTCTACTGACAGTTGATGATGGACTCTCCTTCCAGGGGCCTTGGAAAACCGATTTTGTCCTGGCATTTAGAACGATATCTCTAGATCTCAGGGATCAATTCACAGGTCAGGTGGGTGCTTGAAGAATTTCAAACACAGAATTTGGGATGTAAAACCAGTAGAAATCAAATTGGATAATCTCTTTTCTGGAGAAAAGTGGGTGCCTGGCTCCAATCTGTTCACTCACACACTCATCCATTCAACGAGCAAATGGCTTCACACCCCAGCACACAAGGAGAATAAGCCCAGTCCACGCCACTGTGAGCTCAAATAGGTTAGAGGAATCAGACATGGAAAACAGTGAACCTGACCTTTGTGAGCCTCAGACAGTTCCTCCTCAAAGTGCTGCTGTGAGATTTCCATGAGGCAGTGCTGGAGACTGGCACACAGTAAGCCCTTTATCATTGTTAGCCATTATTATTATTATTTGTAATAACATGTTGCAGAAGTATTTGGGGGTTTCACTGAGGATCAGAAGAGATCGTGGTCAGTTAAGCTGGTGCAGGGTGACCAGAGAAAGCATCATAGCTCTGATGCTCAAACAGGCTACTTCTTAGTGGAGCATTGCAAGGGCATCAGGGGGCCTTCCTGCCTGAGAGACCGCCTCCCACCTGCCCCAGGCCTCATACCTCCTCCTTCCACAGAAAACAAGGGAGATCAGAGCCCAGGAGTATTCAGGATATCTCTGTCCACTCAGCAGAGGCTCCAGCCTCCAGGCACCTGCCCTTCAGCGAGATTGGTGCCCCAGGTCCAGTTGCTCACCATCAAGCCCCTCATCTCATTCCACTAAGCAAAGCCCCTGCTGCCGCACCTCCAGCTCAGCTCCCGCATGTCCTCTCCATCCAGGACCACTGTGACTTTTCAGAGTCAGACCTGGATTTCTGCTCAGAGGCTGAAAGTGACCACTCCACACCCCAAAGAGCTCCCTCCCCCTTCCTCCCCTCACAGGAACCAGTCCTCCCCGCTGGGGTTTTCTGACACCCAGGACTGGCTTCTCAGCAACTTCCCTGTGACCCAGAGAGGCTTCCCAGCTGGACAGAGCCCCAAGCAGAGTCAGATCATCTGGGGAGCTTGTCTCCCCCTCCCAATCTTCCAGGAGAGAAAAAAATTATGCCTGTCAAAAACGTGATAGAACTGTCAAAAGTATACCCAAACAGCTATATACATTGTGATCGCCGAGTCACAGTTCCATTTGTTCCGTGACAGTGTAAAAATAACAAAATTTCCACAAGATGGAAAATAAAAACAAAGAAAGTACTCCAACAGTGTTTGAAAACAATGTCTAAACAAAAGTCCCCTTTTACCTCCTCAGCAGCCCCAGAGTGGTAGCCCCTATCCAGTGACATCTCCTTCCTGTTCTCCCTCTCAGCCCACTTCCTCCTTCTTGTCCGGTCTCCTTCCTTTCTTTCTCTTCTACCTGGGCCTTTTTTCCATACCTAGCACAGACAGGGGACAAGAGACCTCAACCACCTGGATCTGAGAACAGATCCAGACATTGCCCAGTCTCCCTCAAGTCAGCTTTGCCTGTGCAAATTCACAAGCAACCAGCCCAAGAAGACACCCAGACCATGCAGCTGTAGGACTTTCATACTTAAGTTGGCTAGAAAGAAAACTGTGGGTGGGGGTACTCTTCTAGAAGCCATCAAGGGAAAATTCCCCAGAGCTAGGTCCCCATTCTCTGTGATCATATCTGCTACAGCACTGATCATCCAGGGCTGTCTGCTCTCCAACTAAACCTCAAAGTATGTGACGTGATCAATCTTTGCTTCTCCATCCCACATCCCAGTCCAATTTTTGCCCAAGAGGAGGAAGGAGCTGGAGAAATATTTATTAAATGACTGAACAAATGAATAAGGGCTGCCATGAATGTATGAATTGATGAATGCCTAGATCACAGGGGAAAGATGATTTGAATATTTACCTTTAATGCTTATCTGTATCAAAATAATCCATGCACGTGGTCTAAATAAAGCTCACATAGAGCTAACACTTCAAGGGGAAACAGCCGTCTCCTTCTTTACTTCTCCCCATCACCCCCACCAGTTCTGGTCTCAAGAGATAACCACTCCCATCAATTTGACCTGTTTCTTCTCATATATAACTTCATATACCTTGATTTGTCCATTTTAAACATTATGCATTGATTTCCTTTCATGCTGGATAGGGATTTAATGATCACATACCCTCATAACCTCCCTTCTCCTCCTCCCAACCTCCCATAAAAGGTACACAGAATAGGTTATTAAATCAAGAATCAGTAATTTTGTTGTTGTGACAGTATTTGCATTATTTGCAAATAGCCTTTGCTGCTAAGACAGATAGTGAGTCATGCCTTCAAGGGGTAGATCATGGTACTGGGACTCCAAGCCCTTCATACACAGCTATCAACCAACCCTGTATTTTCGGGTCCACAGCTTACTCCTGCCTCCCCTGAGGCTCTTCATCTCCAGCTCCTGAACCCTTTTCCCAGAAGAGCAAACTGGTCCACTTCTCATTGGTATCATCCTTTGCAGACACTTAAATTGCAACGCCTCTACTTAGTTTAATTAGTTACCACTTCATTCAGTTTCTGTTTTCCAAATATTGTTGTAATTACTCATCTACTGTTACCTCCATTTCTAGTCTCTTTAGCCTCATAGCATTATAACACTTTTATTCCCTTACTAGCATTTTAGTGGTGTTTCAAGAGGGAGAAAAGAAAAATACATGTGGTCAATCTACTTATGCTTAAAGTAGAACAAACTGTTATAGAAATGGACAGTTACGCAGTCAGTGTTGAATGGCTCAAATCATTTCCGTGATAGTTTCAGCAGCCTTTTCAAGGTGGAAAGTTGTAGTGTATACTGTGGTATTACTCTCAGATCCTCCTCTTATGACAGAGGCATTCATTCCCCCAGTGACTGGAACTGTGATGAGTTGAGGCTTCTGTGTTCCTAGGGGTAAGACAGACAGGTGGCTAATAAGGGTATTGCATAACTTATACAATCCAAAGAAAAAAGGTGGTGGGGGTGGGGGAGGTGATCAGGAGGCAAGTTGCCCTGATTTAAAAAAAAAAAAAAAAAAAAAAAGGAATGATCCCTTGACCAGCTTCTAGACCTAAGCCAACTCTCAGACCCATAGCCCATTGACTAAAGGAAAGGCCGTGTCCCCAGGAGGAAGGGCCCTAAGACTACACGACAAGTTTATATAGTAACAATTCTCCCAAGGAAAGGACTAGCAGGAAAACCATACCTTGGAGCAATAAGATTACTCAGACATTTCAAAGACTATGAACACACTCCAAGTTGCAATTGATATGCAGGGAACTGAAGTGGATTCCAAGGTCCCCTGTTAGAGCAGGAGGAAAAGACACCATGGGAAGTTAACAGCACGTTCCAGTAGAAGAATCACAGCATAGTCATCTGGGGTTCTGGGACATGGCCATGCCATCTGCTCCCAAGAACCACACACTGCTCAGAAAGTAGTTCCTGGCACAATACTGGACCTTGGCTGAGACAAGGAATGTGATTCTCATGTGTTAAGTAGACCATGCGGGCCAGGTGTGGTGGCTCACGCCTGTAATCCCAGCACTTTGGGCGGCTGAGGCAGGCAGATCATGAGGTCAAGGGATTGAGACCATCCTGGCCAACATGGTGAAACCTCATCTCTACTAAAAATACAAAAATTAGCTGGGCGTGGTGACATGCGCCTGTAGTCTCAGCTATTTGGGAGGCTGAGGTAGGGAGAATCACTTGAACCCAGGAGACGGAGGCCACAGTAAGCCAAGATCGCACTACTGCACTCCAGCCTGGCAACAGAGAGAAACTCCGTCTCAAAAAAAAAGAAGAGGACCATGGGGGCAGAAACACACACCATGACTGGCTTCTGTCAGACCCTCTGAGTCCAAAGGTCAGGTGGGCCCAGCAGCAATCCCTAGTGAGATCAAAGTGACACATCTGGGCCTGGGCACAAACAGAGCCAAGGGGCACAGGACACTCCATGAGCAGATAGCTCCAACCCCTGTCACCCACCACTGTTGCCTTGGTGCTGATCCTTCAGCCTATGCCCACAGCCCCATGAGGGGTCCTTATGACGTGCAGATGGAGGCTGAAGTCAGCCCTGCTCACTCTTGGGTCAGCTTCACAAGCCAGGGTCAAGCAAACGGGCTGCTGCAGTGCCACGCATCTCCACTAGGGGCGGTCCTCGTCCAGAGCCCACCTCTCTCAGGCTCCTCAGATGACCGGATGGTAGAAAATAAGGGCAAATACGGTCCTTTTAGTTTCCAGAAAGACTTGAGCTAACCAAATAATGACCAAAGGACCCCATTTTCACTTCAGAGTGCTCTGGGCAGAGAGCCATGATGCACCCACCCTGAGAAATACACGATGACTTTTTAAATTAACCATGAATTCATTTATATTATCAAGAAGAAAAGAGGTTTCATTCTCAGCCACAGGAAAGCTGATTGGTGGACACTCCTTCACTACCGCAATTATAAAAGAAAACTTAAGCTCAGTGAGGATGGCCTGACAGCTTTACCGAATCCTCCAGAAACTCAAATGGAGTTTGAACAGTGTGCGGGGTGGGGAACTAATTTACCCGAAGGAAACACAGGAAATATTAACCCTACACATGGTGCAGACAAAGCAAGACTCAGCAAACCAGTGAGCACGCCTCCACGTTCCTCGTGGGGTGGAGGCTGCCATGCTGCAGGCTCAACATGGTGTCGATGTGTGAACGACCAATTTCCCATAATCAGACAAAAAGATAAATGGGGTCAGAGGAGAGGCATGAGCAAAGGTTTACATACAACAGACTCTTCTTTTTCTTTTCCCTTCCACCTCTGCCAAAAGCAGCCCTCTACCTTTCTCCCAGAAACTCAGCACAAAACTTTGGTGTGTTCTCCTACTTCATCACACCAACATCGGATTACTCCCATAAACCAGCAGATCCCACGTCTGAAAAGTTCTGTGCTCCATTCCCTCAGCCCCGTCCCTTCTCCCCACCTCACATATACAGGGATTCCATTATTGTCCCAAAGCAGAAATGGGATAAATGCTCATGTATCTCATTTCCTCTGCCTGGGCCTAGGAGAAGACTTCATTTCCCAGCCTCCCATGCAGTTACATTGGAGCCAAAGGATGTGGGCTGTGAGCAGAAATTAAATATTGGATTTGCTGTCCTGGTCATAAACCTCCCTCCATAATTGCTCACACTGTCTCTTCCTCTTATACAACAACTGTGGAAGCCACATATTGTAAATGGCAGCAGGACAAGATGGAGCAAGTATGGAGCCTTCCAGAAGAGCCTCCCAAACTATATCAGATTGAGACTGAGTGAGAAAGAGAACTTTTTTAGGTTAAGTCACTGAGAGTTGAGGGCTCCTCATTGCAGCCACATAGCATAGCATTTCCTGACCAACACAGATCTCTCCATCTTACCTGGATAACCCTAGTCACTAACAAAGATTCCTTCTCAGCTCACTTTGGACATTAGCTGGTTAAACTAACTAGGATTTCAAGAGTATATGAAACTCTACCCTAAAGCTAAACTTCACTAGATATTCTTCTGGCCTAATGTTAAGATGTGAAGACTAGAGATTTTTATGTGAACATAGTCCCAAGGATGGTCCACAATAACCACAGAATATAAATGTTTTATTTTATATTTAGTGGCATTTCAGCCATTGAACTGGACATGCTGAGCTATCTACTTTAAAAAAGTTTTAATACTATTGTGTTCTACATGACATACAAAGTATGCATCACCTGATTTCACTGTAAGAATGATTGCCACAACCTGTCCCTTTACGAATGTGCTTCCAAGACTGATGTTAAAATCAATCAGTCACCATGGAAATTCAATCAGTCAGAACTGGGCACTCTGAACTGCTCACACACAGTCTTTGTCTACACTCATTTTCAGAACTCAATACCTTAGCTGTAGTATTAATTAATGACACACTTTGTAAACAGCAAAGATCAATTGAAAACTTATCCATAATCTGTGGCTAACAATAAAATAATACTCATCTCAAGAATGCCAAGAGCATTTGAAAAATCACAACAAGCCCAGAAACTTGGGTTCAGACACAGGGCCATGGGAGGGAGAGATGATAGTGGTCAAAGTGGTCAAAGGTAAGGGGGAAGTGAAGCAGGCAGGCTCGCTTGGGACAGATGGAGACAGCAGAACAATTGGTGTGCACAACGCCAGAAATAGAAAGTATGTGTTGTACCCCTCCCACCTCCATGATGGGACAGCAGATGAAGCAACAGATAAAGCAATAGATAATCAGAGGTTGGAAAGATGGAGACCCACGTCATGCAATGGCAAGACATTCTGAACTGTCCTCTGCCATTACTAGAGGAACAGACTGAGTCCCTACTTAAGGAAAGTGGTTGAGGAGAGCCAGAGTTTAAGAAGGAGGAAAAGAAAGATATCAGCTCAGAAAAAACAATGGCTGGTTTGCAATCCAAAATGAAAGTGAATAGAAAGGATCCAGAAATTAGGGCCCAACTGCTAAACCCCACACAGTAGCAGATAACACTGAAAACTGCCTTAAGCAACTAAGGTCTTTTAAGGCTTCTTAGTCAAGCAGCAAAGAGTAAATCAAGAATGATTGTTTGCTTTCCGCCCAAGCCTATTGTTTTAGATGGTGTCAAGATAGCTTCCATTGAGCTAAGACAGAGGAATGAAGAAAAATAAGCAAATTAATAAGCCTGGCTTAATAATTATATTTAGGAAAAAAAAATTTGGGTGAAGTTATGGACATATTCAACTGTTTACAAACCTGTTGAGTTTTTGACAAAACTGTATTACCAAAGAAACTATAATCCTAGCCTTTAAAAAAACTTATGATTATTAAATAACCCTCAAGCCACTTCATCTTACACCAAGAAGAAATAAGCAAGATATGCCCATGAAAGATGAAAGGGAAAAACCTCCCAGTGCATGGAGACAGGGGCCATGGGAATAGTGGACAAGAAGTTCCTCCCAGAGAACAGAATCAGGGCTGATCAAGAAACTTCCCCCAGCTGTGCAGGGGTGTTCAGCATGGGCCAGTGGCTACTGCATCTCCCGTTCCTCATTGGTGAATGGAGGGTCCTCACCCTCTACTGCTCCACCACTGTCATTGGGTTGGTGTGGGGCGAGGGCAAGTTGCACGTCTTTTGGTTCATTGGTTACTGGGTCACAGTGAGCCATATCCAGACCTGATGGTTCAAGTTCCTGGAATTTTAACTGGATGCATGAATTGGACATTGGGGAGGAGGAGTAAGGATGGTCCAGGTATGAAAAGAGGGATGTGCAAAGACCTTGGGTATCCAGAGGACAGATTGTGGCAGTGACTGCTAGCTGTCCTCCAATGCATGCTGCCCCGCCACAGTAGGGAAATGTCACTGGAAGGCAGCTGTCACTAGGGGCTGCATTTCCCAGCTCCCCCCTTGCATTTGTGTGTGGCCACTCTTGCATTTAGATGTGTTCCCACTCTTCCCAAAGGAATGTGTATGGAAGTGAGTGTTTTCATCTCCACTCTTCTTTTCTCCTTCAGCCACCGGAAGCAGAAGACTCCAAAGTCTTAGGCAATGGTGGAGCCTGGAGCTAAAACATATCTGGATCCCTGAACCGCCATTTGGAAGAATGTCATCTGCCAATCAGGAGCACCCAAAGTAGATTGTTCCATAGATTAGAAATAAACCTATTGAGTTAAGCCATTGAAATCTGAACAGCATGTAAAAAAGCTAGAGTTACTTTAACCAATACACTAACAGACTATTTGAAGCAATGTCTTCTAATTTCTGCGTTTATGGCATACTTTCAAATGTGAGAATTTTTGCCAGCACAATTGAAGGGACCACATTCCACATAAATGATCACACTACTCACTTCAGCATTGTGTTACTGCCTGAGTGCATCGATTTACTTGTCTTTTACATATAAAGGAAGCAAAATTCCTGCATTTGTGGAGAGCATGTGATCTCCCTGTGGCATAGATGTGTAATGAGCTATCACTCTCGCAACACATTCTACCACAGCTATGCTGGGTCACGAGACCCATTCAGCTCATCATCCCATTCCTGTCCCCACCAGATTGGGTTGTCACAAAAGTTAATTTTACACACTGCTCAATATTCTGGCTGCTCACATGTAAGGGTTCACAATTCCCTCTCTAGTATCTCCAGGGCACACTAGTGGAGAACTACTGGTTCAAAGGTTGGAAATACTAGAGTACAAAATACATTAGCCCCCATGAGTTTCTTCAAGTCCAGGGAGACAGGGTCTCAATGAATAATTTCAGCTAGGTTAATTCTAGCTTTCACTCGTACAGAAAAGTATTTCTGCAAAGGTCAATCTTGACCTTATGGCTCAAGGTGAAGAGAGGCTGAAATTTCTATTTCTATTTCAGAATGTTAGGTGCCCCTGGAGTGAAGGAGGCGGAAATTCACTACAACGCCGACAGCTAAAATGAAACAGACAGCAGCCTGTGGTGGTGCAAGCATAAAATCAACAAACATCAAAAGGTGAATTTAAAAAATCACCAAATGCATCAATAACTAAATACATACATACTAGGAATCAAACCATGCATACAAGTCATAGTCCACATTAACTGACTTCACCTTTCCAGGATATTCTTGCCCAGGAAGGTAAAAGTTGTTCAAAGCAACAACTTTCTGAAAGCATCAACTTTCAAATAGAAAGCATCAAATGGCAGTTTATACTCTGAGACTCTTGAAACCCTTCTCCTCAAACTCTTCAAACACCTTGCTGTGGTTATGCATTTTAAACTATGAGATCATGATTCTTACCCAGTCCTAATGAAGCTTCCACGTTGAAAGGTCTACCTTAAATCAGATTGCAAGATGGCGGTAAATATTCCAACTTTGCTCTTCCTGCAATGAGACATGTCCAGATTCTGTCAAGCTGGGGCTCGCTTATCATGAACTAAATGCTTACATCCCCTTCAAATGCATATGTTGAAGCCTAACCCCCAGTGAGACAGTATTTGGAGGTGGGACCTTTGGGAGGTATTAGGTTGGTGCAAAAGTAATTGCAGTTTTTGCTGCTTTCAATGGTGAAAACCACAATTACTTTTGCACCTACCTAATAATGATGCCATGAAGGTGGAGCCCTCACGAATGGGATTAGTGCTTTGTGTTTTGTGTTTTTTTGGTTTTGGTTTTGGTTTTGGTTTTGGTTTTTTTTTTTTTGAGATGGAGTCTCGCTCTGTCACCCAGGCTGGAGTGCAGTGGCATGATCTCGGCTCACTGCAACCTCTGCCTTCCAGGTTCAAGCGATTCTCCTGCCCCAGCCTCCCAAGTAGCTGGGATTGCAGGCGCCCACCACCACACCCAGCTAATTTTTTGTATCTTCAGTAGAGATGGGGTTTCACCATGTTGGCTAGACTAGTCTTGAACTTCTAACCTCGTGATCCGCCCACCTCAGCTTCCAAAGTGCTGGGATTATAGGCGGGAGCCACCATGCCTGGCCGGTGTTTTTTTCAAGAAGAAATAGGGGAGCACTTGCTTCCTTTTACTTTGCCCTCTGCCATGTGAGGACACAATGAGAAAAAGGCCATCTGCAAACCCAGAAGAAAACCCTTACCGGACACTGGATCCATCAAGCACCTTGATCTTGGACTTTGCAGCCTTCAGAATTGTGAGAAAAAAAGTTTGCTGTTTAAGCCACTCAGTCTATAATATGTGTGTCATAGCAGCCTGAACTAAGACACACAGTCAGCAATAAACTCAGCTTTGCATATCAGCAGTTTGTTGTGGTGATATTGGGGGAAGCCAGCATTTGATAACCCATATGTACATACATTCTGGTCCTGTTTCCATAATTAAATCACTGGGTATCCTAGGGAAAGTATCTTAACCTCTCTGTTTACTCACAATAAATCTGGAGATGCTAGATAAACACATTCCACTTGCTATTTCAGACAAGTCTAAGCATGACATACTATGGCCTGAAGCAAAAAATAATAATAATAATAACCCTTCAGCATCACAGACATCTTTATCAGTGAGACCAGTCAGTCACTAAATCCTTTGAGGATTCTTGTAAACATCACTACAAAACAGACATATGCATTCACTCTGGTCAACCAGGAAACAAAAACCACTTAAACAGAGAAAGAGTCAAAATTGGAAAGAGGTTTGGATGACAGGGAATAAAAAATTAAGAGTTATGTTAAGAGGAGAAATCTAAAATATTACCAGTAGAGTAAGAGAACCTTTTCAACAGTTTTATAAACTGAGCAATCATTTTTTTCCCCATGGCCAGCATATTGGAGCTAATGGTAAAGGCATTAATTTATCATGAGATTTTTAAAGATCTCTCTTGTCAGTAATGAAATAAACACGTGATAGGGTAGCCAGACAGTTATTGTTTATAGGAAGGTTATTATAATAATTAAGATTAATAGCAATTACTTGTCATGTTTGTGGATTTTTTTTCCTTGGGAAATAACTGTAGCCATATTAAATAACTAATTAACACATCTCTGTGTCTGGCTAAGACTACATGGATTCACAAGCTCTCCCATATTCTCTAGTGCTCGACAGCCAAATAAATACATCAGCACTGCAAAACAACCAGCTCACATTTTGAAAGGAAACTTCAAAATTAAACCAGTTACTGGATCAGTGATGGGGGCCTAACATAAATGGGGATCTAACATCAAGACTTTCTCCTGTTCATGTTCTTTGGAACCTTGGTGAACCCACTAATGGCTGACAAAACGTAGATCCCAGATCTCATTGCCTGTTTGCATGTTTCTGTGTATGTACATAAATAAATATATATCTTGAGTGTTATATATCTTATATAATAACCTGGATAATTTTATCTTCACACAAAATGAGATTTTTTACTCTTCAGTCACAGAACTATAAGAGAAATCTTAACGCCTCAAGTATTAAAGCCTTAAAGCTATTTTTATTGAACATTTTTCAGAGCAGCATGAAAATGGATAGGAAAGGAATGTTTCCTCATATTAGAATTCTTTTTTTTTTTAAGGGGGCCTTACCACTTATACAGCTTAATACTGAGGGAGGGAAGGGAGGTCAAGGAAATCACTTATCCTCTCCCAAAAAACGCAGTGGGTCCTTCCAGGAAACACTTGAGGCCCTGTGCGGTGTCTTCACAAGGGAGGTAGAGAAGCAGGCAGGGCCTGCCTGTTAATGAACAAAAGCAGATCATGTTTGCAAATGAAGAAAGACTTGGTGGAACAGGGAAAGGAAGCATCTGCTCACTCCCAGATAACCCCTTCCTACAACCCCAGGCCCACAGCTAAATCAGCACCGCGGGCAGGAAAGTGGCCATTGGCCAAGGCTGGAGACAAACTGGATAGTGGGGACCCCTGTGGTCCAGGGCAGGCTCTCCCCCTCCCCACCTGGCCGTTACGCTTGGCCTGACATACCTCCTTTCTATTCTCCATCCCTCCACACACACACAGAGAGAGAGAAAGAGAGAGAGAGAGACAGCTATCCCCTACAAAAGTACATAGACTTCCACTTCTCTCTGAACCCTCATTCTCAAACTGGTCAATCATATTCATTCCACAATAAAAGCGTGTTTATGTAGACAGGAGGAGGAGAGGAAGGAAAGATGGGAAGAAAATAAAGGGTATTTACTGAGCCTTCTTCGAACGAGGCCCAGGGCTTGGGCTCCAGGCTCAGATGAAAATGACAAAGACACAGCCCCTGACCGTCAAGACGCCAACATGGAGTGGATGGATAGATGCTGTAAGAGAACTGCCTTCTCAGCCAGACAACACCTAGCACTTTGCAAGTTCTGCTCCAAGAAAGACTCTTGAGAGGGGGCTGGTGTGAAAGGGCAGACCATTCACCAACTTTGCCTTCCTTAAGGGCCCCTCGCTCTGGCCACATCACCCCTGAGCCGCCAAAGCTGCTGGTGTCACCAGGATAGGCAAACACTCTCCCCTTGGCTTCTCCAAGCCCAGCTGAAACAGGGTGGAATTTGCAAAACAACTCCACTATATGCTGGAACAAAGGGAGGTAAATATGGAGGGAGAGAATGGGAACCCAAGACGGAAAAGCTCACATACCCCAGCAATCAGACCCCCTGGTGACTCACTCCCAGGGCACTTCTGGGCCACTCCCACTCTCTAACCAGTGCACAGCCTTGACTGGGCTCCTGCTCCCGGTTCCTGGCCTGTCTTCTCCTGGCATGAATCATCTTGCTTCCCAACCTCTTCGCACCCTTGATTCTTTCAACCCCAAGGCTAGAACAACCCTCAGTCTGTGAGTTGCCTAAGGGCCCCATGTGCTTTGAGCATTTCACCACACAGAATTATGATGGGCAAGAGGCATGATTTCCCCTTAGGATAAAGCCCACCCATTATGTACAGGAGATGGCCTGGTTCCCGAAGAGCCACACTGTCCTAGAGCTTTAACCAGCATCCACCCTGGAGAAACAGACAGGCAAGGGAGCAGGGTTCACTTCCAGCTTCACACGCACAACACGGCAAGACGAAGCAAGTGAACGGCCATGGAGCTCAGAGGAAGGAGAACCTTCTGGGAGAAGCTAACATTTGAGCCTGCTTTGGGCCCAAGAAGGATTTCTACAGGCAGAGATAAAGGGGGGGGGTGGCAAATAAGTGAGAGATAAAGAAGTATGAACAGAGGAATGGTGATAGAAAGGCCAGAGGTGTTAACAAGTTTAAGGGTCCAGAAGGAAAAAGAAATTCCAGCATGCTGCATAGAACACAGGAGTGAAGATGGAACACCTTCTAAAACCAGGGTGAGTTTGTCATGGAATTAAGTACTGAGGCCTCCAGGGTGGCTCACGGGTGTGGACCGACACTCCTGCCATGAGGCTCCTCAAGGAGGCAGGGCAAGTGCATGTGCAACTGGGTACCAACAACGGGTGTTCAGAGGAGAGTATGAGCACAAGATGAAGAGCTGCATGTCAGCAACACAGGGTGACAGCTGTGACTGGGAGAATTGGTGAGGTCATCAGGCAGAGTGTGCAGAGGGAAATGGGTATTAAGCAGAGGACAGAACCCTGGAGAACCCTCATTTACAAGGAACAGGCTGAGCAGGTGATGAAGGACCAGGAGAATGAATAGTGAAGGTAGGAGGAAAGCCAGAAGGCTGAGGAGCTCAGAAAGATGGAAGGAGAAAACTCAGCAAGAAGTCCCACTTGGATGTAACTGGCTCCAGTGTCTCCCCCAATCTATCCTCCAATCTGACATCGCATTAATCCTCTGAAAGTGCTGTGCGACCATGACATCAACCTACTGCGAATGCCTTAAAAGACAACCCACCTAGACTCTCCACTTTAGACTCTGGCATTAAGGTTCCTCATGAACTGAGTCTCGCAAAACTCTCCCCCTGCATCCTGTCACTGCTCCCACACAGAATGCTCTAGCGAAATCATACTATCCTGTTTCCTCGACATTCCCCCTACTTTCTTGCTGCCACTATTTTGTTCATGCTGTTTCATCTTCTGCAATGCCTTTCCTGCCTGCCTATCTGGCCTATGAGAGAAGTTAGTGAGCATGCTCCCTTGGATTTGTCTTATGACTCCATCAATACTTAAGTCACCCAGAAGCCGACAGGCATGTACACTATATCATGATCGGGACAGGCATGGCCAGATGGACCAGCCTTTTCTCTGATCACCTTGGTTAGATATTGGCCAACTGATGGCCAATCACTAGGACACGAGCTAACACAGCCAGCTGGACACACAGAGATGCGAGCAGATGAGCTCATGCCCTACAACCATGGTAATCTATGTGCTTGTTGCAGCCCCAGAACAATGGTTCCCCAGCAGCTTTAAAAAATCCCGTTGACTGTTCTCTGGGTCTTTGTTGTCTCTTTGGGTGGAAGAAGCCTATTCGGCATCTGCAGGAGCTGGCTCAGGGATGCTTGGGCTATTGCCTGAAGAAATCAGAGCCCTCCTGCAGAATGCTTGGAGATGTCCCAAGGTGAGGCCCAGTATCCGAATTAATAAAAAGCAAGTATGACTGCATTGCTCTGGACTCTGTCACAGCCTGGGAATCCTTATCAAACAAATACCAGCGTGGGAGGAGAGGTCACTGTGGATATCCCAGTGCTAACATTCAAACGTTAATAACTTTACCGCGTAGATTAATTTTAAATGTCAGGCCACGGTGCTGTGTAAAGCTAAGGAGCATGGGAAATAACGCACATTTTCAGGCTTCTTGACAACACCAGCACATTCCGTATCTGGTTGCTCGTGGAGTGGGCAGGATCAGAGGAGAGGAGGGCGTTTCCTTAACAGTTGCTACCCCTGCAATGCAAACACAAGGAATAAATGGCATCAGAACGCGTCGACTGCCTAGTTTCTCAACCAGGAAAATGGCCGAACTGACAGTAATGAGATTTCACACAGAACCGCAAGGCTGTGCGAGGTCTGAGACCTTGCCCAGAATATCAGGTTCCAAGCCCAAACAAATGTGTGTAACTTGGTTAAGAGCCCCTGGAAAATGGCATTTGTAATGGAAACACTGGTAACACACAGCTGCTGATCCCGCCTGGGTTCAGGAGGCAGAGTTGGTCGGGGCTGCTGGAGGATGTTCAGCACAAGGAGGGGAAAGGAAAAAAAAAGGGGCAGCCCTAGCCCAGGAAAACGCTTGAAAGGAAAAGGGATGCAAAGCAGAGACTGCAGAGGAACAGGGAGGAAGGAACAGATGCTACACACAAAACCCACCCAGGGCTGCCAGGATTGCAATTAAAAATTCACATATTTTGGACTGAAATTCTCATATTTTAAGAGAACTTGGGCAAAACCCTCCTTCCACCAATATTAGCAATGCAAAACCGGCAGTCAAGACAGACCCAAATTATCATCCATTTTGCAAAAAGGATGAAAATTGTGTAGCTGAGAGTCCAAAATCCTTCCATGAAATAATCATTGGAGCGCACCTGGCAGCCCTTGGCCCCGCCCCCTGGTCTCCAGGGACCCGGGACAAAGCCTGCTCCCCACAGGGCACCGGGCCCCAGATCTAGAACAGTCGAGGTGGCCACCAGTTACTAGGCGTTCTCAGGATTCTTTTTCAGTTTGAGAGGCCACCCTGATTTGGATAAACGTGCGTACCGAACTCAAGAGGCACTAATACCACGGTGCGATGAAGTGAAAAGGCAAACACGCGCAGTGCCAGATCTCCCAACACAAACATGGTCCCAAGCCTGGCGCACCTGGATTGGGCTTGGGATTTTTAAGCCAACAAATAGGGTGGGAGACAGGGAAAGAGAGGGCCAGGAAGAAAAACCACAGGCTCCCAGAATCCAAAGGAAAGTGGCATCCTCGCCCGACGAGCAGGGTCTGGCGCGAGGCTGAGCACATAACAGCCAGTAAGTCTCTGCTGAAGGATGCCTGAAATCTTCGCGGTTCTACCTCCAGAACGAATCCCGACTATGTCTCCCGCCTCCTCCCTACCGTCATTCTCCCTACTCCAGCCTTCTTCCTCCCTGCCTCCAGAGTGATCTTCCATAAATACCCATCTCATTCTGTCACTGCCATGCTTAAAAGCCTCAAGTGGCCACCACCGCAAACAGAATTAACTTCCAGCTCTAGCCAGGCTCTCTGGGGACTGGTTGGAGATGGCAGCCCCCACAGGGTAGGCTAGCACAGAAAAGGTAGGGAAGCACGATGCCCGATGAGGGGGAAACAGTCTTATCAAATAATAACAATACATTTATACACATAAATATTATAGTTAGTAAAGGAATATGAATGCAAGTGTAATATGAATATAAATGCATTCTGAATTCCACGCGGCACATGGTAAGGCCCAGCTGGAGTCCTTTAGTCACAGGATTCAAGAAGGGATGGGCCTTGGCAATACTCATGTACCTGATGCAAAGACCAGGGGCTGCTGTGAAGGTGTCAGGATTGCCAGCAAGTGCCTGTCTCTCTCACCAGGGTGCCAGGGCTTCCAAGAAGTAGCTGAGACCTAAGGAGAGTAGAGGCTTCTGTGTGTTGGCCCTGAGCTCATACATCGTAAGTTCAAACTCAGCCTACAGTTTCCCATTTGTAAGAACTCGGGCAAGTCACATAATCTCTCTGAGCCTCAGTTTCCTCACCTGCAAAATGGGATCATAAGAGCACCTACTTCATAGGTTTGTTGGCAAATATCAAGGAGATAATCTACATAATGTTTTTAGTTCACTGCCACAGGACTCAATGTTCTCTATTGTTTTTAGAAATGCCCCCAAGCCATACGGGAGGCTAAGATTAGAGGATCACCTAAGTCTGGGACATTGAGGCTGGGAGATCGAGGCTGCAGTGAGCCATGATCACATCACCGTACTCCAGCTTGGGGGACAGAGTGAGATGCTTTCTTGGAAAAAAAGAAAAGAAAAGGAAGAAAGAAAGGAAGTGAGAGATAAAGAAAGAAAAAGGAAGGAAGGAAGGAAGGAAGGAAGGAAGGAAGGAAGGAAGGAAGGAAGGAAGGAAGGAAGGAAGGAAGGAGAGGAGAGGAGAGGAGAGGAGAGGAGAGGAGAGGAGAGGAGA